>NC_079191.1:366035638-366335638 GCF_029499605.1 Hyla sarda
TATAACTATAACTATGTCCCAGACCCCCCCCCCCCACACACACACACACACACACACACACACACAGGCATGGCCGTAAATGTTGGTACTCCTTAAATTTTTCAAGAAAATTAAATATTTCTCACAGAAAAGGATTGCAGTAACCAAAAAAGGGAGGAAAAAAGTAAATTGGACATGATGTAACACCAAACTCCAGAAATGGGCTGGACAAAATGATTGGCACCCTTTCAAAATTGTGGATAAATACGATTGTCTCAAGCATGTGATGCTCCTTTCAACTCACCTGGGGCAAGTAACAGGTGTGGGCAATATAAAAATCACACCTGAAAGCAGATAAAAAGGAGAGTTCACGTAGTCTCTGCATTGTGTGTCTGTGTGTGCCACACTAAGCATGGACAACAGAAAGAGGAGAAGAGAACTGTCTGAGGACTTGAGAACCAAAATTGTGGAAAAATATCAAAAATCTCAAGGTTACAAGTCCACCTCCAGAGATCTTGACAATGTTGCGCACTGTGGACAAAGGCAAATCTAGAAGTTTGCAACCCATGGCACTGTAGTTAATCTCCCTGGGTGTGGACGGAAGAGAGACATTGATAAAAGGTGTCAACACAGGATAGGCCGGATGGTGGATTAGCAGCCCCAAACAAGTTCCAAAGATATTCAAGCTGTCCTGCAGACTCAGGGAGCATCGGTGTCAGCACGAACTATCAGTCGACATTTAAATGAAATGAAACGCTATGGCAGGAGACCGAGGAGGACTCCACTGCTGACACAGAGACATAAAAAAGCAAGACTACATTTTGCCAAAATTAACTTGAGTAATCCAAAACCCTTCTGGGAAAACGTCTTGTGGACAGATGAGTGTTACGCCGAGCGCTCCGGGTCCCCGCTCCTCCCCGGAGCGCTCGCTTCTCTCTCGCTACCGCAGCGCTCCGGGCAGCTCCACTGACCCGGTGCGCTGCGATACCGTCTCCAGACGGGATGCGATTCGCGATGCGGGTAGCGCTCGCTCGCGATGCGCATCCCGGCTCCCGTACCTGACTCGCTCTCCGTCTGTCCTGTCCCGGCGCGCGCGGCCCCGCTCCCTAGGGCGCGCGCGCGCCGGGTCTCTGCGATTTAAAGGGCCACTGCGCCGCTGATTGGCGCAGTGATTCCAATTAGTGTGTTCACCTGTGCACTCCCTATTTATACCTCACTTCCCCTTCACTCCCTCGCCGGATCTTGTTGCCATTGTGCCAGTGAAAGCGTTTCCTTGTGTGTTCCTAGCCTGTGTTCCAGACCTCCTGCCGTTGCCCCCGACTACGATCCTTGCTGCCTGCCCCGACCTTCTGCTACGTCCGACCTTGCTTCTGTCTACTCCCTTGTACCGCGCCTATCTTCAGCAGTCAGAGAGGTTGAGCCGTTGCTAGTGGATACGACCTGGTCACTACCGCCGCAGCAAGACCATCCCGCTTTGCGGCGGGCTCTGGTGAAAACCAGTAGTGACTTAGAACCGATCCACTAGCACGGTCCACGCCAATCCCTCTCTGGCACAGAGGATCCACTACCTGCCAGCCGGCATCGTGACAGTAGATCCGGCCATGGATCCCGCTGAAGTTCCTCTGCCAGTTGTCGCCGACCTCACCACGGTGGTCGCCCAGCAGTCACAACAGATAGCGCAACAAGGCCAACAGCTGTCTCAACTGACCGTGATGCTACAGCAGCTACTACCACAGCTTCAGCAATCATCTCCTCCGCCAGCTCCTGCACCTCCTCCGCAGCGAGTGGCCGCTTCTGGTCTACGACTATCCTTGCCGGATAAATTTGATGGGGACTCTAAATTCTGCCGTGGCTTTCTTTCCCAATGTTCCCTGCACTTGGAGATGATGTCGGACCAGTTCCCTACTGAAAGGTCTAAGGTGGCTTTCGTAGTCAGCCTTCTGTCTGGAAAAGCTCTGTCATGGGCCACACCGCTCTGGGACCGCAATGACCCCGTCACTGCCTCTATACACTCCTTCTTCTCAGAAATTCGAAGTGTCTTTGAGGAACCTGCCCGAGCCTCTTCTGCTGAGACTGCCCTGTTGAACCTGGTCCAGGGTAATTCTTCCGTTGGCGAGTACGCCGTACAATTCCGTACTCTTGCTTCAGAATTATCCTGGAATAATGAGGCCCTCTGCGCGACCTTTAAAAAAGGCCTATCCAGCAACATTAAAGATGTTCTGGCCGCACTAGAAATCCCTGCTAACCTACATGAACTCATCCATCTTGCCACTCGCATTGACATGCGTTTTTCCGAAAGGCGTCAGGAGCTCCGCCAGGATATGGACTTTGTTCGCACAAGACGTTTTTTCTCCCCGGCTCCTCTCTCCTCTGGTCCCCTGCAATCCGTTTCTGTGCCTCCCGCCGTGGAGGCTATGCAGGTCGACCGGTCTCGCCTGACACCTCAAGAGAGGACACGACGCCGCATGGAGAATCTCTGTCTGTACTGTGCCAGTACCGAACACTTACTGAAGGATTGTCCTATCCGTCCTCCCCGCCTGGAAAGACGTACGCTGACTCCGCACAAAGGTGAGACAGTCCTTGATGTCTACTCTGCTTCTCCACGTCTTACTGTGCCTGTGCGGATATCTGCCTCTGCCTTCTCCTTCTCTACTATGGCCTTCTTGGATTCCGGATCTGCAGGAAATTTTATTTTGGCCTCTCTCGTCAACAGGTTCAACATCCCAGTGACCAGTCTCGCCAGACCCCTCTACATCAATTGTGTAAACAATGAAAGATTGGATTGTACCATACGTTTCCGCACGGAGCCCCTTCTAATGTGCATCGGACCTCATCACGAGAGGATTGAATTTTTGGTCCTCCCCAATTGCACTTCCGAAATCCTCCTTGGACTACCCTGGCTTCAACTCCATTCCCCAACCCTGGATTGGTCCACTGGGGAGATCAAGAGTTGGGGGCCCTCTTGTTTCAAGGACTGCCTAAAACCGGTTCCCAGTACCCCTTGCCGTGACTCTGTGGTTCCCCCTGTAACCGGTCTCCCTAAGGCCTATATGGACTTTGCGGATGTTTTTTGCAAAAAACAAGCTGAGACTCTACCTCCTCACAGGCCTTATGATTGTCCTATTGACCTCCTCCCGGGCACTACTCCACCCCGGGGCAGAATCTATCCTCTGTCCGCCCCAGAGACTCTTGCTATGTCGGAGTAAATCCAGGAAAATTTAAAAAAAGGCTTTATCCGTAAATCCTCCTCTCCTGCCGGAGCCGGATTTTTCTTTGTGTCCAAAAAAGATGGCTCTCTACGCCCTTGCATTGACTACCGCGGTCTTAATAAAATCACGATAAAGAACCGCTACCCTCTACCCCTCATCTCTGAACTCTTTGATCGCCTCCAAGGTGCCCACATCTTTACCAAACTGGACTTAAGAGGTGCTTATAATCTCATCCGCATCAGAGAGGGGGATGAATGGAAAACGGCATTTAACACTAGAGATGGACACTTTGAGTATCTGGTCATGCCCTTTGGCCTGTGCAACGCCCCTGCCGTCTTCCAAGACTTTGTTAATGAAATTTTTCGTGATCTCTTATACTCCTGTGTTGTTGTATATCTGGACGATATCCTGATTTTTTCTGCCAATCTAGAAGAACACCGCCAGCATGTCCATATGGTTCTTCAGAGACTTCGTGACAATCAACTTTATGCCAAGATAGAGAAATGTCTGTTTGAATGCCAATCTCTTCCTTTCCTAGGATACTTGGTCTCTGGCCAGGGACTACAAATGGATCCAGACAAACTCTCTGCCGTCTTAGATTGGCCACGCCCCTCCGGACTCCGTGCTATCCAACGTTTTTTGGGGTTCGCCAATTATTACAGGCAATTTATTCCACATTTTTCTACCGTTGTGGCCCCTATCGTGGCTTTAACCAAAAAAAATGCCAATACCAAGTCTTGGCCTCCTCAAGCGGAAGACGCCTTTAAACGGCTCAAGTCTGCCTTTTCTTCGGCTCCCGTGCTCTCCAGACCTGACCCATCTAAACCCTTCCTATTGGAGGTTGATGCCTCCTCTGTAGGAGCTGGAGCGGTCCTTCTACAAAAAAATTCTTCCGGGCATGCTGTTACTTGTGGTTTTTTTTCTAGGACCTTCTCTCCGGCGGAGAGGAACTACTCCATCGGGGATCGAGAGCTTCTAGCCATTAAATTAGCACTTGAGGAATGGAGGCATCTGCTGGAGGGATCAAGATTTCCTGTTATTATTTACACCGATCACAAGAACCTCTCCTATCTCCAGTCTGCCCAACGGCTGAATCCTCGCCAGGCCAGGTGGTCTCTGTTCTTTGCCCGATTTAATTTTGAAATTCACTTTCGGCCTGCCGATAAGAACATTAGGGCCGATGCTCTCTCTCGTTCCTCGGATGCCTCGGAAGTTGAACTCTCTCCGCAACACATCATTCCTCCTGACTGCCTGATCTCCACTTCTCCAGCCTCCATCAGGCAAACTCCTCCAGGAAAGACCTTCGTCTCTCCACGCCAACGCCTCGGAATCCTCAAATGGGGTCACTCCTCCCATCTCGCAGGTCATACAGGCATCAAGAAATCTGTGCAACTCATCTCTCGCTTCTATTGGTGGCCGACTCTGGAGACGGATGTCGTGGACTTTGTGCGAGCCTGCACTGTCTGTGCTCGGGATAAGACTCCTCGCCAGAAGCCCGCTGGTTTTCTTCATCCTCTGCCTGTCCCCGAACAGCCTTGGTCTCTGATTGGTATGGATTTTATTACAGACCTACCCCCATCCCGTGGCAACACTGTTGTTTGGGTGGTCGTTGATCGATTCTCCAAGATGGCACATTTCATCCCTCTTCCTGGTCTTCCTTCAGCGCCTCAGTTGGCTAAACAATTTTTTGTACACATTTTTCGTCTTCACGGGTTGCCCACACAAATAGTCTCGGATAGAGGCGTCCAATTCGTGTCAAAATTCTGGAGGGCTCTCTGTAAACAACTCAAGATTAAATTAAACTTTTCTTCTGCATATCATCCTCAATCCAATGGACAAGTAGAAAGAATTAACCAGGTCTTGGGTGATTATTTACGACATTTTGTTTCCTCCCGCCAGGATGATTGGGCAGATCTTCTACCATGGGCCGAATTCTCGTATAACTTTAGAGTCTCTGAATCTTCCTCCAAATCCCCATTTTTCGTGGTGTACGGCCGTCACCCTCTTCCCCCCCCTCCCTACTCCCTTGCCCTCTGGTTTGCCCGCGGTAGATGAAGTGACTCGTGATCTTTCCACCATATGGAAAGAGACCCAAGTTTCTCTTTTACAGGCTTCATCTCGCATGAAAAAGTTTGCCGATAAGAAAAGAAGAGCTCCCCCCATTTTTGCTCCCGGAGACAAGGTATGGCTCTCCGCTAAATATGTCCGCTTTCGTGTCCCCAGTTACAAACTGGGTCCACGCTATCTTGGTCCCTTCAAAGTCTTGTGCCAAATTAATCCTGTCTCTTACAAACTTCTTCTTCCTCCTTCTCTCCGTATTCCTAATGCCTTTCATGTCTCTCTTCTTAAACCACTCATCATCAACCGTTTCTCTCCCAAATTAGTTTCTCCCACTCCTGTCTCCGGTTCTTCTGACGTCTTCTCAGTGAAAGAGATACTGGCCTCCAAGACGGTCAGAGGAAAAAAGTTCTTTTTGGTGGATTGGGAGGGCTGTGGACCTGAAGAGAGATCCTGGGAACCTGAGGACAACATCCTAGACAAAAGTCTGCTTCTCAGGTTCTCAGGCTCTAAGAAGAGGGGGAGACCCAAGGGGGGGGGTACTGTTACGCCGAGCGCTCCGGGTCCCCGCTCCTCCCCGGAGCGCTCGCTTCTCTCTCGCTACCGCAGCGCTCCAGGCAGCTCCACTGACCCGGTGCGCTGCGATACCGTCTCCAGCCGGGATGCGATTCGCGATGCGGGTAGCGCCCGCTCGCGATGCGCATCCCGGCTCCCGTACCTGACTCGCTCTCCGTCTGTCCTGTCCCGGCACGCGCGGCCCCGCTCCCTAGGGCGCGCGCGCGCCGGGTCTCTGCGATTTAAAGGGCCACTGCGCCGCTGATTGGCGCAGTGGTTCCAATTAGTGTGTTCACCTGTGCACTCCCTATTTATACCTCACTTCCCCTTCACTCCCTCGCCGGATCTTGTTGCCATTGTGCCAGTGAAAGCGTTTCCTTGTGTGTTCCTAGCCTGTGTTCCAGACCTCCTGCCGTTGCCCCCGACTACGATCCTTGCTGCCTGCCCCGACCTTCTGCTACGTCCGACCTTGCTTCTGTCTACTCCCTTGTACCGCGCCTATCTTCAGCAGTCAGAGAGGTTGAGCCGTTGCTAGTGGATACGACCTGGTCACTACCGCCGCAGCAAGACCATCCCGCTTTGCGGCGGGCTCTGGTGAAAACCAGTAGTGACTTAGAACCGATCCACTAGCACGGTCCACGCCAATCCCTCTCTGGCACAGAGGATCCACTACCTGCCAGCCGGCATCGTGACAATGAGACCAAGATAGAGCTTTTTGGTAAAGCACAACATTCTACCATTTACCGAAACTGGAATGAGGCCTACAAAGAAAGAACACAGTACCTACAGTGAAATATGGTGGAGGTTCAATGATGTTTTGGGGTTGTTTTGCTGCCTCTGGCACTGGGTGCCTTGAATTTGTACAAGGCATCATGATATCTGAGGATTACCAAAGGATTTTGGGTCGCACTGAACAGCCTAATGTCAGAAAGCTGGCTTTGCGTCCGAGATCTTGGGTCTTCCAGCAGGACAATGACCCCAAACATACGTCAAAAAGCACCCAGAAATGGATGGCAACAAAGCGCTGGCCAGTAATTAGTGCGGAACTAAATCCCATTGAACACCTGTAGAGAGATCTTAATATTGCTGTTGGGAAAAGGCGCCTTCCAATAAGAGAGACCTGGAGCAGTTTGCAAAGGGAGAGTGGTCCAACATTCTGGCTGAGAGGTGTAAGAAGCTTATTGATGGTTATAGGAAGCCACTGATTTTAGTTATTTTTATGCAACTAAATATTAAGTTAAGGGTGCCAATAATTTTGTCCAGACCATTTTTGGAGTTTGGTGTGACATTATGTATAATTTGCTTTTTTTCCTCCCTTTTTTGGTTTAGTTCCTATACAAACAAAGGGAATAAACATGTGTATAGCAAAACGTGTTACTGCAATCCTTTTCTGTGAGAAATACAAAATGTTCTTGAAATATTTCAGTTGTGCCAACATTTACGCCAATGACTTTACATCTCCCTCTTCCCATTACATTTTCCTCTCGTCCTCCAGTTTGTTACATTACAATGTTATTACGGTGACCCAGTACAGAGTCACATACTCCTCTGTACTTCTGCCCATCCTGTCTGGCATATTCTGCTCAATGTCCATCATGGGTCCCCTCTCCTTAGAACTCTCTTTATTGTACTTACTAATGTCATGTTATATAAGAGTTAATATAATGTATTTTATATGCACTGTTATCTTAAATCTATGTTGCTAAGGTACCTTTGTTGTTAAGGAGAATATGCAAGGTGAGCAGGTGACCTATCTACCCAATGGGATCTCTCTAGCTCTTGTTGAGTCTTTGCTGAGGCACAGAGAAGAGAAGTCTGAGGAGTCTGTGGAGTGTTCCTGAAGGAGGCCTGAGGCCTAGTCCAGTAACCATGCATCTACTTCACGTTAACCTCTGCACCATGGGTGAAAGTAAAAGCCAACAGTAAGACCTAAACATAGTGGGGATTCTGCTGAAGTCCAGTCCAAGTAGTCAGTCAAGTCAAGTCTGCCAATTACTAAATTCAAGGCTGCATCAGTCTATAAAATTGCAACTACAAGTCCCAGCAAGCCAATAAGTTTTCTTAAGTTCACCCTGCATCTCTTTAGTGCCTATCTGAGCTGTATGGACTTTAACACCTTGTCTACCTCAGTAAAGCATACCAGTCAACCGTAACCTTGCGTCAAAGTGATTATTTGCCCCATGCCTGGCACAGGTGAAGCTGATCTACCTCAGGTGGTGTATAGGTTAACCATGCCCTGGAGTCACCAAGAGGTTAATACACACATTTCCCATCCGACACCATATGATTATATTATTTTAATAAACTGTTATCAATAGATGTGCAATATGTGTTGTAAGAAGTAGAAAAACGTCAATAGAAGGGGTTTGGTCGCCGTGAACATCCCCCCATGATCCGATCTCCTGTACAGGGCCCCGACTTCCTACTTGTCCTCGGTGGACTCTGGCTCCCATTTTCTTGGACAGACACAAGTAATGGGCCACTCAGTCAATCACTTGCTGTAGCAATGTTCTGCATCAGCCGGTGATTGGCTAAGCGGACAGTCACTTGCATCCGTTCAGAAAGGTGGGGGCTGGAGCACGTCGAGGACAAGTAAGTAGCTGTTGCCAGACTGGTGCCAGGAAGTTAAACAGATTTGTAAATGACTTCTATTAAAGAATCTTATTCCATACAATACTTATCAGCTGCTATATAATAAAGTGGAAGTTTAATTCCTTTTCTGTCTGTCCACAGTGCTCTCTGCTGATACCTCTCTCCATATCAGGAACTGTCCAGAGCAGGAGAGATTGTCTATGGGGAATTGTTCCTGCTCTGGACAGTTCCTGACCCAGACAGAGGTGTCAGCAGAGAGCGCTGTGGACAGACAGAAAAGAAATTAAAAATGAAATGAACTTCCTCTATCTTATACAGCATCTGATAAGTACTGGAAGGATTACGATTTTTAAACAGAAGTAATTTACAAATCTGTTTAACTTTCTGGCACCAGTTGATTTAAAAAAATAAAAAAAAGTTTTCCACCGGAGTACGCCTTTAAGCCATTTTAGTAGAAACCTAGATCTAGCTCTATTATGTACATCATACGGTGTCGCCATTTATATTCTGGAGTCGTTCAGTCGATAAGTAGACCGCCATTAACATTATTCACAAGAGTCATGCCATAAATAATTCTAATCGTCAGCCCATAATACACAGGTGAACGTAAAAGAAATTCCATATATCACGTAGCTGCTTGACTGGACAAATGTGCCCCTATTAATCCAGCGACCCTCTCTATTTAGTGGCAAATATTTTAATGCACAGTTATTTGGTGATTACAGATCCCCCTAACAAATTACCTGTCAGAGTTAACAACATCATTATAAAAAAAAACACATTAGCAAACACTTCATAAGGATGAAAACATTTCCTGAATGCAGACATATTGTGACTTTCAGATAAAAACACCTGCTTTCAAGATCACTGAGTGGTTTAATGAACAGGACTCATAGAGAGCTGAAAAGAAATAGCACGTCTTGGAGATGTTCTCTGCACAGGGGGTTAGAGGTTTATAGGCACTATCCACTCAAGTGTTATTTCCATGATCAATGTGGAACATCAATTCAGCTCAATGATTTTTTAACATTTAGTCACAGTGTTTCCTAACAGAAATGAGGAAGAAAGAAACGGTTGGATTTTTTGAAAAGCCTCCCTGTATGATGTTCAATGATACTGATGTTATAAGGATTGCTTTATTTATATTGAATTTTGACAGTATTACACAATGAGATGATAGATTGTAGGTATCAGCTAAAGGGAATATATCATCAAAATGTCACCTACCGTTCCACGTTTTTGATGTTAACAGTACACGTGAATATAAGAAACACTGTAATACCCCTCTCTCCATTTATGTGGCTCCTTCCTCTCCTCCAAAAGTCATCACCTACTCTGCAAAATTGCTGAAATCTGTATAATAGTGCCACTTATGTTCACACACAACAATTTAGCCTGAAAAGATGCATGAAACATCAGGTACACTTTAAATGGACCCTATCAGAATCAAAAACTTTGGTTGCACATCAATGGCAAAATATTAACCTTTCTAATTTACCTCAAAAGAAAATGTTATATTCTTTTAGTAGAAATCATGGCTTATAAAAAAGACCACTAGGGGTCCCCATACCATCTAGAACATAACACTATTTGGCTGCAGCATCATCTTTGTCTCAGCTGTAGCACAGACTGGAACTAAGTCCAGGAAGTGAGGGTGGGACCACTACTCCTCTGTGCTCACTCCTATCCTGCCAGACTCCTTAAGCAGACTTTAGCAATCAAGCACCGATTAAGCCATCTACTGATGACTAGGGAGGTCAAATAAAACACTGTTAAAAAAAAAAAAAAAAAAAGAAAGAGAGAGAGAGAGGACAAGAACATCGCTGATAATACTGATCAGTGCTATGCCTATGCATAGCACTGAGCAGTATTAACAATCTAATGATTTCTATAAGTATTATCCGAAGGAGACATAAAAAGTGTAAAAAAACTGTTTTAAAAAGTTTTAAAAAAAATATGAAAAAGCCCCTCCCCTAATAAAAATGTAAATTGCACATTTTTCCCATTTTACCTCCAAAAAGCAAGACAAATTTTTAATAAACTTGTTTGTATCATCATGTGCGTAAATGTCCGAACTATCAAAATATAATGTAAATGACCCCCTATGGTGAATGGCATAAAGGTAAAATAAAATCCCCAAATTGCTGTGTTTTAATCACATCACAAAAAAATATATCAAATAGTCACATATATGCTATATGGTACCAAAAAAAAAAAACAACCTTCAGATCATGGTGCAATCAAATTTGCCCTCATACAGCCCCGGTATATGAAAAAATTAGAAAGTTATAGGTGGTCAAAATAGGGCAATTTTAAACATACTACTTTTGTAAAAAAAAATTGAGTATTTTTTAAAAGCAGTACAGTAATAGAAAAGTATGTAATCATGGGTATCATTTTAATAGTATTGACCCACAAAATAAAGAAAACATGTCATGTTTACCGTAAAATGTACAGGGTGAAAACAAAACCCTTCAAAATGTGCAACATTTTTTTTTTTCTTTCAATTTCCTCACACAAATTATAATTTTTGGGGTTTGCTGTACATTTTATGGCAAAATAAGTGATGTCAAGAGTAATGATTTTTAGAAGACAAGGAGGAAAAAACGTAAAGGCAAAGAAACCTCCATTTTCCCCTTAAAGACTCAAAACAATCATAACGCGTTCAATTTTGCACCTACAGACGCATATAAAGGCTTGTTTTTTGCATTGTCAATTTTACTTTGTAAGGACATTACTTATTTTATAACATAATCTGCGGCGAAACAAAAAAAATTATTTGCGGGGTGAAATAAAAAAAAAGCCATTTTGCAAATGTTTAGGGCTTTTGTTTCTACACAGTGCACTTTTCGGTAAAAATGACACCTTATCTTTATTCTGTTGGTCCATACGGTTACAGGAATACCCAATTTATGTAGGTTTTATTTATTTTACTACTTTAAAAAAAATTATAACTACATTCACAAAAATTAGTATGTTTAAAATTGTCATCTTCCCTATAACTTTTTTATTTTTCGGCTATATGAAGTGTCTTAGTCGAGAAATGATGTATGTATGGAAGATTGGAACAAATTCAATTAACATAAATAAACAATGTCATTGTTAGACCGTGTGGTGAATTGGAGTTGTAAATTGGAGCGCACCTGAACAAAATGAAAATATATCTCATATGGAGATAATAGGAAAGAAGTACTGTTAATAATTGGTACTTGGTACATACCTCCTTGTGATACAGTGGCATCTCTAGACCCTGCCCGCAGCCTTCCTGGCACAGCACTGTGGTCAACAATTATGAATATCCTGGAGTGAAGGCGTGAGGGACTGTATAAGGAGTAATAAATCTTGTCTAGATTTGGCTAATTTTGGGCATTTCCAAAAAATGCGGGATAGAGAACCAGTCATACCACAATTCGCGAATATTTGCGAATATAGCACTATATATTCGTAATTACGAATATTCGTTTTCTTTCATTTTTTTTTCTTTCACAGTACACATCACAGTGATCATCCCTCTCTGCTTCCAGCTTGTGTGGTGTAAAGAAGGCTCTAATACTACTGTGTAAGACTGGTGTGAAAATGTTCGCATATACGAAAATTTGTATATGCTAATTTTCGCATATGTGAATTTTTGCTTTTAGTTTTTGCAAATTTTCGCATATGTTAATTTTCGCATACGCGAATATTTGCATATGTGAAAATAAATGCGAATATTCGCGGGTATATGACAAATATTAGTCCATATATTCGCGAATATTCGCGAATTTGAATATGGCCTATGCCGCTCAACACTAGTGATTAATACCATAACTATCTCAAACACATGGAGGGATATTTTTTATATGATTACTGAGAGAATGGAGGGGGATTTCCTGATATACAGCTGTATGATCTGAGTGTTGTTGAGATAAAGCATCATTCCAAACATCCAGTGAATGCTTGGTAGCAGGAAGGAGAGTCTTTACTAAAGAATTATATCTGAGGGGTTTTAACTAGAGATGTTTCCATTTTGAGATGTCGGAGATTGATGCCTCAATATCAGCCCAACTAGGCTTGATAGGATCATCTCCAATCCATTCCAAGGATTGTTTGATTACGATTGCTTGTCTGTAAGCCTTCAAGTTGGGAACCCCCGATTCACCATTAACTGTGGATTTAAAAAGAATCGATGCTGCTACTCCTGGGCGTTTTCCACACCATATAAATTTAGAGGTAATCAGGGCCATTTGAAGGAATTCGGGGGCCCCAAGCAAAATAGACATGTGCATTGTGTGTGTGCGCGGCGGCGTAGTGTGAAAGAGCTTTTTGCATTTGGAAACATCTTTATTCGACCAAATATTCGTAATAAAGTAGTCAATTCTGGTGTAGATATTATGAGGAACTGAGTAATAAGTATAGTCCCTCTCATTGTTGTGCATGCATCTCCATACATCTAACAATTCATTATGATGTAGCCACGTATTTAGTTGTACAGGGGGTGTACATGAAGAGGAGGTGGAGTCCAAGGAAGCGTCATTAATTACATTAAAGGGGTACTCCAGCTGCCATGCCCCCTCCCATAGGCTTGCATTGAGGGGGCGGAGCATGAAATCACACGGGGCGGAGCCTTGATGTCACAATGCTCCAGCCCTGTGATCGACAGTAATTAGACCCGGAGCGAACACGCTCCGGGGACTGATTTTAAACTGGGTGCGGCGTGCAAGATCACGGGGGTCCCCAGCGGCGGGACCCCCATGATCAGGCATCTTATCCCCTATCCTTTGGATAGGGGATAAGATGTCTAAGCGCCAGAGTATTCCTTTAAGGTCTCCACATAAGATCAGTTTCCCTTGAAGGGCTTTTTGTGATTTTTTTTAACAAAGAGTTGAGAAAGTGTATTTGTCTCGAATTAGGAGAATATATGTTAAAAGAAGTAAAGGGCGTATTATTGATAGTACAGACTAGGATCAGGTATCTTCCTCCCTTATCTATGATGATTTTGTGTTCTACAAAGGTAACAGAGTCTCTAATTGCAATGAAAACTCCCTCTTTCTTAGTGTTGGCGCATTCAACATGTATGATAAACTATTATGAGAAATGGTCGGTGGTTATCTTTCTTCAAGTGTGTTTCTTGGATACAAGCTACATCCACTAAGGATTTTTTCAAATCAGACCACATGAAAGATCTTTTTTTGTGGGCTATTTAAGCCGTGCACATTGTGTGTATAAAATGTAATACTCATGGCGTGTATGTAGGAAAAACGGGGTAGGAATAATGCTTACCCATGTAGTTATGCTGAGGAATGGAGGAGAGGGCAGGGTCTGAGATCCATTCAGAGAACATGTAGCGAACACCACCCAGCATCATTAGGATGTGTACCTTGACTAAACACAAAAAGCAACAGAGTAACATAAAGAAAAAATATAATAGGTTGACAAAAAGGAAATGTGCAGAATTGTAAATTCTACGCAGACTGGGGGAAGTCTGCTTTAGTATAAAGCAAGGAAATGAATGAACATGGGAGAAAAACATGTAAAAGCTAACCTTATATTTTAATAGTTCAGACATTTATGCATGCGGTGATACCACATATGATAATTTTTATTATTTATTACATTATTTTATTTTAAAAAAAATGGGAAAAGGGGGGTGATTTAAAATTTTATTAGGGAAAGGCTTAATTAAAGGAGAAGTCCCATGTAGAAAAAGTATTGTGTTTTAAATGCAGAAGCAAAAGTTATATCACTTTGTAAATCACTGACTTCACCCATCTTGTATATAAAACCTGTTTTTCTAGCTTCTTTGTTCAGAGAGGAAGTTCAGCAGCTCCCTGTTCTGATGACTTGCGACCCCCCATTGAGCTGCATTATGCTGGGGGCCGTGATGTCACAATTTCCCATAGTTCTGCAGCTTAGCCAGCTCTGTGCACGGCAAGGGAACCTCCCATGTGCAGCTTCAGCCAATCATAGAAGCCCCAGTGAGCTGAGCTCACGTGTATTCATCTCCTCCGCAGGGAAGCATCTGACAGCCAGCTCAGTGTTTATAAGAGCAAGAACGATGTCCCAATGTCCCGAGAAGAAGCAGAGGGGGAGGGGGAGATCCCTGCTTTGCCCTGCACTGATTACAATCTGACAGCAGGTCAGTCTGAAAGAACAATGTCCTAAGAATAGAAGCAGGGGGAGGGGAAACACTGAGCCTGCTGTTAGGAAAGTGATCAGTGTCTAGGTCAGTGTAGCCCAACCAGGGTGCCTCCAGCTGTTGCAAAACTAAAACTCCCAGGCATGCTGGGAGTTGTAGTTTCACAACAGCTGGAGGCACCCTGGTTAGGAAGCACTGGTCTAGGCTGGGCTACTTCTATGATGAACTGAAAGGCATTATGGGAGACAGGAAGTCAGGGACCTCCATGGACCAGGAAGTACCGATCTTTCAGAGGGGATTACAGGAGAAGGGAGAGGGTGAGATACATGAGGAGCAGATTGTCAGAATGGTGAGCTGATGCACTTTCACATGATAGAAAAAAAAAATTGTGACTTGGTCCATGATACTTCTTCTTTAACTTTCATTAACTTTTATTTTTACACTTTTGTTTTTTTAGCCCCCACAGGGGGCTATACCATGCAATATTCTACTTACATACACTGATCACTGCTATGCCATAGCATAGGCATGGAGCAGGAGATCACCAATCGGACAACGGGTAAGTATAAGTATCCTCTCATCGTCCGGTAAGCTTATCTGATTTTTTTCGCGTAATCTCCGATCAGCTTCCGGGATTCTTTCACTTTCGTTTTAGATGCCATAATCAACTTTGATTGCGGCATCTAAAGGGTTAATGATGGGCATCGGCTCGATTGGCGGTGTCCAGCATTAGCCGTGGGTTCTGGATGCCTGTAGCAACTGGGACCCACCGGGTTTAACAGGTTCTCCACCAGTGAGAACAGTTTAAACCCACTAAATGGGACCAAGGTGTACAGGTACGCCTTAAGTCCTGAAAGGCCATCTGTAGCCAAAAACAACTTATCCTCTATCCACGCAGCTCTCCCATGCAGGAGACTTGCCGGCTGAAACATCTTCCTGCGGCTGGTAGGCCATCTGCACGGGAAAGCCGCGGCAGAATAGTCCTATGGGAGAGGCAGGGAGGCAGCGTTCGTGCCTCCCCACCTCTCCCATAGAACTGTATGGGGAGGGGGCGGAGAGGTGGTGTACCGTCGGCTTCTCTAGGTCGATGCTACGTGCATTAGCACTCTCAGGAGATCGGGGGGGTCCCAGCGGTCGGACCCCCTGCGATCAAACACTTATCCTCTATCCTGTGGATAGGGGATAAGTGGTATAATGCTGCAGATGTCCTTTAAGTACCAGGACATCAGGGCGTACCTGTACACCCTGCGTCCTTAAGGGGTTAAAGGGGTACTTCGGTGGAAAACTATTTTTTATAAATCAACTGGTGTCAGAAAATTAAACAGATTTGTATAATAATCCTATTTAAAAATCTTAATCCTTCCAGTACTTTTCAGCTGCTGCATGCTCCACAGGAAGTTGAGTAGTTCTTTTCAGTCTGACCACAGTGCTCTCTGCCGACACCTCTGTGTCCGTGTCAGGAACTGCCCAGAGCAGGAGTAAATCGCCATAGCAAACCTCTCCTGCTCCAGACAGTTCAGACAGAGGTGTCAGCAGAGAGCACTGTGATCAGAGTGAAAATAACTATTCAACCTCCTCTGGAGCACACAGCAGCTAAAAAGTACTGGAATAATTAAGATTTTTTTTATAGAACTAATTTACAAATCTGTTTAACTTTCTGACAGTTTTCCATGGGTATACCCCTTTAAGGCCAAAATGGGCTGTGTCCTTAAGGGGTTTAACCATACATTCTATATGTTTGGGGACTTCTGGAATAGTGCTCAGATATCTACCAGTTACGACAACGAACAAACAGTAACAGAACACAATACAGTAGAAATCAAGTACGCCGAGAGGTATTTGATGTTAGTGAGAATACAGATGCAGTCAGCTCACCGTAGTCCTCCGCAAAGCGTGGAGCCTCCAATAATAGAACTTGAGAAGGAATACCAGCAGAGGAAAGCTCACATGACCTGAAACGCGTCATGCAGAGCGTTTCCACAGTTTTGTTTTACTACTGATGTACCTGAGACCATCCACTGTCGCTTGTTTTTATATGGATTTTTCAATAAAGGAGAAGTAATTTTATCGCTGGCATTCGTTCTCAAGTTCTATTAGATGTTAGTGATTTACAGTGACAATGCATTGTTTGTTGTTTCAATCCGAGGATAAAGAAATACATTTGCATTTTGTGCAAGTCTGTTGACAATGAACGTAGTGCGGCTCTTTACTTAAAATTAAAACAAGCTAAATTTAGATTTATTGAGCCACAACATGTCTATAAACGTATCACGTTGGCTGGAGTTATTTTATTATATTTTTCCCATAAACTGCTGGCAGCTCTGCTGCTGTATCCCTCATGCACTTTATATAATCATTAAATCAGTGTTTTCCAACCAGGTTTCCTCCAGCTGTTGCAAAACTACAACTCCCAGCATGCCCGGACAGCCAAAGGCTGTCCGGGCATGCTGGGATTTGTAGTTTTGCAACAGCTGGAGGCGCCCTGGTTGGGAAACATTACCTTAAAAATATTTGGTCTGACAAGAAAGTATCAGTAACCATATGCTTCCTGAGAGATGAGGGGTTTAGTGCCAGAGGATTATTATTTTCCAATGCATCAGCAGGCACCATAAATGCCGGGGATCCTGGGCTCGGTGGTTTCTGATTGCTCCGTCTGGGCTGCTTTGTGCTCTGTAAAATTGATATAGGTCTCGGTGAGAGCCATTAGAATGTTAGTGCGGTGAAGGGGTAACGCTATGTCCAAACATTGTAAAATGAGCTTTATTTTAATTTTATTTTATGTTATTTTACAAAAAGATGGCATGGCATTGGGTATAATGCGGAAAAATACATAAAATAATGTGTTCTGCTTAAGTCTATAGAGAAGCAGGAAGGAGGGCAGCGTACCTGTCATATCACAGACACACAAAAAGAATAATGCTTCTATATGCTACTCACTTGGTCATGCAGATGCTTTACAAGCTTCTGTATTTGGCTCACAAAGCTGTATGTTCTGCTGCTCACTCATTCTGACATCCACTGCTCAGGAAGGGGTGTGTCCAAGGCAAGCACTGAGCTCGCCCTAACTCGCCATTCATTCACTCCCTCCCTGAGTCTGCTGTGCTGCCCACTCTATCAGAATTCATATATATATATATATATATGCAATGTGATACATACAGTGTATATGGAAGGTACCAAATAATACTTGCTTTCTTGCCTTAAAGGGGTACTCCACTCCATAGCGTTCAGAACACTTAATTCCAAACGCTGGGAGTGGGCTTAGGGGGTCACCACTAGTGTTGCTCGCGAATATTCGCAATGCTAATTTTATTCGCGAATATCGCATATTCGTGAATTTGCGAATATTCGCGAATATAGCACTATATATTCGTAATTACGAATATTCATATTTTTTTTTATTTTGTTATTTTTTTTATTTTTTTTTTTCACAGTACACATCACAGTGATCACCCCTCTCTGCTTCCAGCTTGTGTGGTGTAAAGAAGACTCTAATACTACTGTGTGAGACCGGTGTGCGAATTTTCACATATGCGAAAACTTGCATATGCTAATTTTCGCATATGCGAATGTTCGCTTATGTTAATTTCTGTATATGCTAATTTTCGTATATGTGAATTTTCGCATACACGAATTTACGCATATGCGAAAATAAATCGAGAATATTACGACTATGCGAATATTCGCAAATGTATGACGAATATTCGTCCATATATTCGCGAATATTCGCAAATTCAAATATGGCCTATGCCGCTCAACACTAGTCACCACACCCTTAAAAGGGTACTCCACCTGAAAACATTGTATCCCCTATCTAAAGGATAGTGGATATGATGTGTAATTGTGGTTGTCCCGCTGCTGTGGACCCCGGCGATCTCCGCTGTGGCACCCCAGTCATCCGGTGCATGGAATGAACTCCGCTCTGTGTCGGATGACTGGCAACTACAGCCGCCACACTTCCTCCTTTCATGTCTATGGGAGGAGGCGTGACAGCTATGTACTAGCTACCATTCCCCCTACCATAGACATAAATGGTGGAGGTGTGGCATGACGTAACAAACACGGAAGCTCCAAACTTCCGTGTTCCGGACACCCCCGCTGCCGACCTGGAGATTGCGGGGGTCCCCAGCAGCGGGACCCCCGTGATCAGAGATCAGAGTATCCCTTTAAGGAACTGCACTTAACCACAATTTGTAAATAGAATCATTTTTTAATGAAATATACACATTAGTATTAAATTGTATACTAGATTTCTTGTTAAAGAGAAGAATAGAGATATTACTAAATAAGGCCTCACGCAGTTGAATAAACAGACCAAGAGGACACTGTATGTGAACATGGCCTAATGGGGAAGCTTTTTCTTTCTAAGTAACCTTTGGAGAACATAATATTTTACCACTAGATGTATAAAGAACAAAAAATACATTTTAGGTCATTAATAAATAAATAATGTGCACAGTAGATTTCCTGAGCTAAATAATACACAATATATTGTAAAAGGTCAAAACCAGGACCAGAACAGTCAGTTCCTCCAATAATGACTCTAGGGTACAGAATAGAAAGCATGAAATCATTTTCTTGACATAAATATAAAGCCCAGTGCAAAAACCTACTGACACAAGTCATATTGCAAAAGGTAACATTTCTATTCTGTTTTTATTTTCTCTGTATATACAAAACAAATATATTTGAAAAAAGTCAGTAACAGTCACAGAAAATTTGCATTAGTGTTTTTTTTTTATATTTCATGTGCCCTATGTAATTATATGGGAAAATATATATATATTTAAAAAAAACTGTATAAAAAACTTTATATTTTCTTGAGTCTGTTATAATAAGTAACATGCTAATTATTTGTGAATGCATAAAAAAAAAATATGACCACTTTTGTGTTTTTCTTACAGGCATAAATACATTTTTAAAAAAGTGGCAGTTTTTTAATCGAATCAAATGAAACAATGAATTGCCTCTACCAAAAGGGTGTTAGGCACTGTTCACACGAGTTGTTTTTATTAGCACTACAAAGGCGCAGTTCTTGCAAATTTGCTTTTTAAATGGCATGATATGCATTGCGATTGTGTGATTTAAGAAAATGCACCTACTAAATAGGAAAAGAAATTGTGAAAATGCAATGATTAGATTATGCTGAGATAGGACTGAAAAAAAAACTAAAGATCAAGGCTCCAAAACTGAGCCCTCATAAAGGGCGAATATTTGCATATCGAACTTTTATCGCTAATATCGCAAATTCTTGAATTTTGCTTATATATTTGCCATATATTCCAAATTACGAATATTCTCTTTTTTCCGCATATGCGCATATTCACATATGTGAATATTTGCATATTCCTTCTTTTCACTTGTGGGCCAATTAGAATGATGCAAATATACTTGTCATAAGTTATCAACAACATCCCTAGCAACCAATAGTAAAGTTGCCCACCCCCTCACTGTTTTCTTCCTCGAATACGCGAATATGCAAATATTCACTTATGCGAATATGGGAATATTCACATATGCCAATATGCGAATATAACGAATACGCGAAATTCGCGAATATAGAAAGAATATTCATCAATATATTCGCAAAATATTGCGAATTTGAATAAGGGCAATGCCGCTCATCACTAGTAAGAATAGGGAGATTTCAAGCATACCGATTTTGTAAAAAAAAAGTTAGTTTTTTTTAAAGTAGTACAATTCAAAAAAAAAATTCTATTGAGTATCTTTTTAATTGTATTGATCCACAGAATAAAGAGAATATGTCAGTTTTCCTGTAAAGTGCACTGTTTAAAAACAAATCCCCCAAAAGTGCAGATTTTTCTTTATTTCCCCCCACAAATAAAAGATTTTTGGTTTCGATGTGCATTTTAGGGTAAAACTAGAGGTGTCATCACAAAGTACAACTGGTCGCACAAAGAACAAGCCCTCCTATCTGTCTGTGGATGGAAAAATAAAAGTGTTATGTCTCTTAATAGGCATTGAGGGGAAAAAAATAAAAAAATAAATAAAACAGGACAAAATTAAGTATGTCCTTAACCCCTTAAGGACGCAGGACGTAAATGTACGTCCTGGTGAGGTGGTACTTAACGCACCAGGACGTACATTTACGTCCTAAGCATAACCGCGGGCATCGGAGCGCTGCCCGTGTCATGCGCGGCTGATCCCGGGTGCTGATCGCAGCCAGGGACCCGCCGGCAATGGCCGACGCCCGCGATCTCGCGGGCGTCCGCCATTAACCCCTCAGGTGCCGGGATCAATACAGATCCCGGCATCTGCGGCAGTTCGCGATTTAAATGAACGATCGGATCGCCCGCAGCGCTGCTGCGGGGATCCGATCATTCATAACGCCGCACGGAGGTCCCCTCTCCTTCCTCCGTGCGGCTCCCGGCGTCTCCTGCTCTGGTCTGTGATCGAGCAGACCAGAGCAGGAGATGACCGATAATACTGATCTGTTCTATGTCCTATACATAGAACAGATCAGTATTAGCAATCATGGTATTGCTATGAATAGTCCCCTATGGGGACTATTCAAGTGTAAAAAAAAATGTAAAAAAATGTAAAAGTAAAAGTAAAAAAAAAGTGAAAAATCCCCTCCCCCAATAAAAAAGTAAAACGTCCGTTTTTTCCTATTTTACCCCCAAAAAGCGTAAAAAACCTTTTTTATAGACATATTTGGTATCGCCGCGTGCGTAAGTGTCCGAACTATTAAAATAAAATGTTAATGATCCCGTACGGTGAACGGCGTGAACGAAAAAAAATTTAAAAAGTCCAAAATTCCTACTTTTTTAATACATTTTATTAAAAAAAAAATTATAAAAAATGTATTAAAAGTTTTTTATATGCAAATGTGGTATCAAAAAAAAGTACAGATCATAGCGCAAAAAATGAGCCCCCATACCGCCACTTATACGGAAAAATAAAAAAGTTAGAGGTCATCAAAATAAAGGGATTATAAACGTACTAATTTGGTTAAAAAGTTTGTGATTTTTTTTAAGCGCAACAATAATATAAAAGTATGTAATAATGGGTATCATTTTAATCGTATTGACCCTCAGAATAAAGAACACATGTCATTTTTACCATAAATTGTACGGCGTGAAAACAAAACCTTCCACAATTAGCAAAATTGCGTTTTTCGTTTTAATTTCCCCACAAAAATAGTGTTTTTTGGTTGCGCCATACATTTTATGATATAATGAGTGATGTCTTTACAAAGGACAACTGGTCGCGCAAAAAACAAGCCCTCATACTAGTCTGTGGATGAAAATATAAAAGAGTTATGATTTTTAGAAGGCGTGGAGGAAAAAATGAAAACGTAAAAATTTAATTGTCTGAGTCCTTAAGGCCAAAATGGGCTGAGTCCTTAAGGGGTTAAAGGGGTACTCCTCTGGAATTTTTTTTTTTTAATCAACAGATACCAAAAAGTTAAACAGATTTTTAAATGACTTCTATTTAAAAATCTTAATCCTTCCAGTACTTATCAGCTGCTTTATGCTCCACAGGACGTTCTTTTCTTTTCTGTCTGACCACAGTGCTCTCTGCTGACACCTCTGTCCATTTTAGGAACTGTCCAGAGCAGGATAGGTTTGCTATGGGGATTTTCTCCTACTGTTCCTGACATCAACAGAGGTGTCAGCAGAGAGCACTGTGGTTGTGAAAGAAAAGAAATCCAAAATGAAAAGAATTTCCTCTCTAGTATACAGCCGCTAATAAGTACTGGAAGGATTAAGATTTTTTTTTTTTATAGAAGTAATTTACAAATCTGTTTAACTTTCTGGAAGCGGTTAATTAAAAAAAAAAAAAAAACGTTTTCTACCGGAGTACCCCTTTAAATACCGTAAATACCATGGGGACATTTATCATTGTTTGCTTTGGTAAACAAGTTGTGAAGTCATTTATTTTGCTTAAGTTTTGCTTATGTGCCACATATGTATCATAATATCACATCGGGTTGATAAATTTGGAGCATGTAAGCAAAACAAAAGTCACAGCTGAGACTTTTGTGAGACTTTTTAAAATTTGCTCACATACGGGAGTTTTGTACTCCAGGTCAGACCTGGAGTAGACTTGTGACTTTTTGTAAGGGGTTTGCGACTTTTTTTTGCCTACGTGCGACTTTTGCACATCATAAATACCTGACCACTGCAAAGTGAAAACTGAAATTTGCTTAGTTATGGTTGTTTGTAACTTTTTGCTTACACACAAAAGTCACACAAAAAAGTGCTTAGGCGCATATGCTTTGATAAATGTCCCCCCCATGTTTTCTTGCTCACAAGTACCCTTTAACAATGTAGGGGTATGTGCACACATTCACATTTCATGCATAAATCCCCATCAGATCTTTAGTCAACGCAAGTGAATAGGGTATCATTTAACCCTTGGGCAGATCTGCTGGAACAAGTGCACCAGAGATGCCCTGGTCAGCTTTGGATTTGTGCCGTGGATTCTTCGCAAAAAAAACACAATGATATCAACATAGGAAAATCCTGAACGTGTGAACATAAGCTAAAAGAAGCAAATAGAGAAAGTGAATTTAAAGAAGAGGAAGATGTGGGTGACAAGCAAGGCTTTATCAGTGATCACAAACCTTCTTTTATTTAATTACATTTCTAATTACTTCTCCACATGAAGCATCTTGGGGCTCATTAAGCTCTTGTCAAAGTCAAAGTCATCTATTTCTTACTGAGAGTTCTGTGACCCTGTCCAAGTGTCTGCCACCGAATCTAACCCAAAAGTAATTACTTAAGATATATGAGACTGGTTGGCTGAGTTCATGTAATACTGAATACCATCACCTATTATTAAAAAAATAGAAAGGAAAACTTTTTTGAATAACACACACAAATAAAGTATCTATCTATCTATCTATCTATCTATATATTTATCACATTTTAGTGAGTTTCTCTACTATTCATTTCTCTGGATACCCATTTTCTGCCCCAAAAAGGTATAAATTGTTTATGCTTGGTAAGCTTTCCTCTTACTGGCTTTTACACTTGCCCATAAACTTTCACTTTACAGCGTAACTACTGTATCTTTTAAAATATTTTTGTCAGCCTGCATGATTTTCTTAGATTAACCCTTTAGAGTGGAGACAATGTGATTTTAACGTTCTTAACGCTGTTTTGAGCTCTTGAAAGACCTCTCTATGGAGCACAGCTATTTCTCATTTTCTGAATTTCAGGGAATGGGATCAGAACTGGGCTGTATGCCAGTAGTACACACATAGTTACTTTCTCACTTAGTTGTCTGGACAACAAAAGCACAGCAGATAATCCTCTCTGCAATACCATGACATAGAATTGATGAAAGTGCACTATACTAGACATGTGCACGAGGGTAATTTTCATTTCATTTCATTATATTTTTTTTCATATTGGGTAAAATCTTCGGTTCGGTAATTTTTTTCAGGTTCGATTTTTCGGATACATTCGGTATACGGAGAATCGGATAATTTTTTTTTAACTTAGTTTCGTTTCGTTACCTTTTTATGGCTTTTTTTTTGTCCTTTTGCCGGGGTACCATGAAAAAGAAAGATGCTGTAGGGAATTGTGAGAAACAAATTTGATAACAAAATTATTTTTTATTTAGAAGCAGGGGACCATTACCGGGAGTGGGTGCAGGAAAAGAAGGGAGCTGCAAAGATTGGAACATTGGAAGACAGGTAAGATAATGTTTAATTTTATGTGATTTATTAATACATAATGTAATGTTGAATGAATGAATGCTGCTTGAATGATTGGTGTGTTTGATGTGTTTGATTAACAAATTATTTATGTATAACGTGTCTTGTTTTTTTATATAATGTTTTTATGTAGATATTTATAGTACAATATGTGATTTTAATATATACTTATTGTTCATACATACATTTTTATGCAATGTGTATTTTTTTAATGTAAAATATGTTAGAAAGGTGTTTTACACTTGCGCTAACCAAGTGTTTCTGTTTTCCAACCAGGGTTCCTCCAGCTGTTGAAAAACTACAGCACCCAGCATGCCCTGACAGCCAAAGGTTGTCCGGGCATGCTGGGAGTTGTAGTTTTGCAACAGCTGGAGGCACGCTGGTTCATTGGCAAACAATGCTATAACCGATTTCTGTTTTTTCTTTTAAATTTCCCTCTCCCTTCACTGAATGGTCAGTAGGTTAATGAAAGGAATAGTTAATTGCCGTGGGAAAATTTTTCATTGATAAAATCACAAATGTTCTAAAGGGCAATTATGGCATTATGTCTGTGGTTTTGTCAATAAAAAAATTTTCCCATGGCAATTAACTATGTAATTCATTAACCTACTAAACCAGTTCAATAAAGGGAGAGGGAAATTTAAAAAAGAAAAAACAAAAATAGGTAACTGTGTTTGCAAACGAACCAGGGTGCCTCACGCTGTTGATAAACGACAACTCCCAGCATGCCCGGACAGCAATTGGCTGTCAGATTATGCTGGATGTTGTAGTTTTGCAACAGCTGGAGGCACCCTGATTTGTTGGGTAACAGAAACACTGGGTTAGTGCAAGTGTAAAACACGTATCTAACATATTTTACATACAAAAAAATACACATTACATTAAAATTTATGTATTAACAATAAGTATATATTAAAATCACATATTTTACTATAAATATTAGAGATGAGCGAACTTACAGTAAATTTGATTCGTCACGAACTTCTCGGCTCGGCAGTTGATGACTTTTCCTGCATAAATTAGTTCAGCTTTCAGGTGCTCCCGTGGGCTGGAAAAGGTGGATACAGTCCTAGGAGACTATTTCCTAGGACTGTATCCACCTTTTCCAGCCCACCGGAGCACCGGAAAGCTGAACTAATTTATGCAGGAAAAGTCAGCAACCGCCGAGCCGAGAAGTTCGTGATGAATCGAATTTACTGTAAGTTCGCTCATCTCTAATAAATATCTACATGAAAAATACAATAAAAATAACTAACATGACACTTTATACATAAATCACCTGTCAATCAAACACATTGATCAAACACACCAATCATCCATGCAGCATTCATTCATTCATTCATTCAACATTACATCATGTATTAATAAATCACATAAAATTATACATTATCTTACCTGTCTTCCAATGTTCTGATCTCCGCGTGTCTCTTCTTTTCCGTGCACCCGCTCCCCATAATGGTCCCCTGCTTCTAAATAAAAAATAATTTTGTTTTAGCAAAAATAAAATATGTTTTTCACAATTTCGTAGGCATGTACAATTCGTTTTGTTACAAATTCGGATTCACAAACATGAAGACTAAAGGGTGGGGGAAGAGGAAAATAAATTACAGCACTGTTGACATAGAGCAGTAGATACACTGGTATTTACATAAAGGACAGCTGCTCTAAGTTGAATGAGTGGTGAGAGATGGGAGGGAAGCCTTCATTTACCTTTTAGGTACAATGTGGATAATCTCCAACAGGCAGACTGGCTCAGCTTGCAGGTACAAAGCCAAAGCTTTCTATGGGTTTTTCTCCACTCTTCTTCTTATCACACTTCTCAAAAATCTATATAACTGATATTAATGCTTTAAAGAAAATCTGTCATCCTGTTTATGCTGCCCAATTTTTGGCATTTATAAAATACATTTTTTGATGCAGCAAATATCATAAAATCAGCATTTATCTACTGCACACCTCATTCTCCTAGCTGCTGATTGACAGCTTTCTTCTCATACTGTATATAGAAAGAAAGCTACTTTCAGCAGCTGGTAGGTGGGTGGGTGAAATTCAGCTCGGTGTGCAGTAGATCAATTTTTCCATATAGATTTCACTTTATATGTCCCAAATCAATAGCTGACTGGATCATCAAATGTCAAAATGGGAATCCGACATATCCGGACACAGATAGACAGAGCCCCTATTGATTTCAATAAGCTGCATGTAGCTAGTGAATACGTTTAGGTCATTTTCCGAGCATATGCGGGTTCTAAAGTAGCTATCAATATGTTATTTAATTAAGAAACCATTTTGTTTTAGGAAGTCATCTTGTTCTCATGAGAAAACAAGTAAACCTAAGGGTTAAATAAATAAGCATCTTGACATTTATGGATTAGGTTGTAGTGTGAATGGCGATATAGTAATCACGTATTCATACACATGCGCATATAGAGGGAGCTTTATCAAAACCTAGGTAAAGGAAGAGGGGCACAGTTGCCCATAGCAACCAATCAGCTTGGTTCTTTCATTTTTCACAGGCCTCTTTAAAAATGAAAGCTGAAACCTGATTGGTTGTTATGGGCAACTGCATCACTCTTCCTCTACACAGGTTTTGATAAAATTCCCCCATAGTCCTTGACTTTACTCTCGGGATTATGTCTAGAATCTAATATTATTCTGATATATTCATATGGAACAATATTATTCATGAATTTGCATGATTATCATTTGTGCATCCATATTATGCTTCTGAATTTTGAATAAGCAGTATTAAAAATGATGTAATAGGCCCAATAAATCAGAGGAGCTTATGGATCACATGACCTCTCTATGTGTATATCTTCTCTCCGGCATGCTGTAATATCTTTCTATCAAGAACACTGCTGGAATCCTTTGAGTAGATTACTGCTCATAAAATTGATCACGGGCTACTTCACCATATGTTTTCTCTCATAGGGGCAGTAATCTAAGACAAATAACATATGTTCAAAAATGTTCACCAGCTGACTACATTCGTGTCATTGAAATTAATGAGGCCAGTGCCTGACTTTGTATGTCGGCATACCACTTTAACATTTGCTAACATATCCATACCACGGAAGGCACAAATCTGATGAAAGCGAGCCCTAATACCACATAAGATAATACAAATTTCTGCCAGGTTGTGGTTTGCCCCAGCACTGGCAGCTGTTTATAGGGTATTGGTGACCAAAAGTATTTGGTGAGACAAACTTCTTAAAGGGGTTATCCAGCATAAGGGGATTTTAGTACTTACCTGGCAGACAAGTAATGGACATGCTTAGGAAGGATCTGCACTTGTCTTGGGCTAAATGACTATGCTCTGAGATTACCAGAACACTGTGGCTAGCTTTCTGTGAACTTGTATTTCCTGTTTTCAGTTTTCTTGTTTGCCTACAAATCCCATGATTCCATTTTCCTCTTTCCCACATCAGCTACCGCAGCCATTGAAACATAAATGAGCTGCAGACCTGTGGTTTTCAATCAGGGTGCCTACAGCTGTTGCATTAGTTGCAGATTGATCCCTCCACCCATTGAAGCAGACAGGCTCCCTGTTATCAGCTGACTAGTGAGGTCAGGTCTCGACCGCATTGCAAGCTGGGAAAAATTCCGAGACAGCAGTAATTTTGTATGCTGTTAAAAATAAATATTGGGATGAAAATCACATAAGAATTGTGAGAAAACCGTCACAAACAGGGAAAGACACTATATTATGAACTACACTAACTTTACAGCCCCTGTAGCATAGTCAAATAAAAAAATTCCTGGAATACCCCTTTAAGTGTTAAAACTAGGATGGAGAAAGGTCTTGGCTGGTTTTATACATAACATTTTGCAGATAAACATTACTTTTTTGCCTTCAGATATTACATTGAAATCTGTATAAAAATGTGAAATACTCTGTATACAAAGAATTTTGGTTTCTGGTGTTTTTTGATCCTCCAAAACTTTCAAAATTCATTATGCTTTCAGTATGATTTTTTTTCTGAAAACCCAAAGGTTTTCTGCAAAGGACTTCAAAAACTCTATTGAAAATGCATGAACAAAAAAGCACCATACTAAAAGTGCCACTAAAAGACTAAATAATACATGTTGCAAATAAAAAAAAATTCTGACATTTTAAAAATGGCAAAAAAGGAACGCTTTAAAGTAGGGATGCACCGATATATCGGCGGCCGATACATATCGGCCGAAAATAGCTATTTCGGCAAAATGCCGAAACAACTAAAAATCTGCCGATAATGACCCTGCCCGCCCACAGCACAAGTTACAAACACTGCCAGTGGCAGAGGCACTCGTGGGCGGTGCAGGGGGGGCCGGCCGCAACATCTGGGGGGGGGGGGGGGGTGTTGCGCTCTCCGGGATAGGATTAGGAATACTTCTTTTTATGTGCCCGGGCTGGCTCCCGTGTGTGGCTGCAGGCGGGGGCCGACCAGAGCATATAAAAACTAATATACAGTATACTAAAAACCAGGGGGCCTCCAGCTGTTGTGAAACTACAACTCCCAGCATGCCCGGACCGGCAAAGTCTGTCCGGGCATGCTGGGAGTTGTAGTTTCACAACAGCTGGAGGCCCCCTGGTTTTAGTATACAGCATTAGTTTTTATATGCTCTGGCCGGCCCCCGCCTGCAGCCACACACGGGAGCCGGCCCGGGCACATAAAAAGAAGTATTCCTAATCCTATCCCGGACATCCCTGTGTCCCGAAAAATCTTTTCGGGACATAAGGATGTCCGGCGGTCACTCACCATTCCCCGGCGTCCTCCTGCGATCCTCCCGCGATCCTCCTTCGGTCCTTCGCTTCTCCGCCTCTATGGTCGTACGCACGGGACATCACTGACGTCCCGTGCGTACAATCATAGAGACGCAGGAGGACCGCAGGATCGTCGCAGGAGAACGGGCGCTGACCGGGGCCTGGTAAGTGACCGCGTCATCTTCTTCAGTGTTCCGGTCATCGCTCCTCCGGTCCCGGCACCGGCACCTACTGCTATGGTCCATAGGCCATAGCAGTAGATGTGACCCCGGGCCGGAGGAGCGATGACCGGAACACTGTGGGGGCAGCAGTACAGACATAAAGCCTCCAGCCATACACTGTATATGGCTGGAAGCTGTATGTCTGTGGGGTGGGGGAACTGCCTACAAATGTGTGTGTGTGTGTGTGGGGGGGGGGGGGGGGGAGCTGCCTAATATTGTGGGGGGGGGGAGCTGCCTAATATTGTGGGGGGGGGGGAGCTGCCAAATATTGTGGGGGGGGGGGAGCTGCCTGATATTGTGGGGGGGGGGAAGCTGCCTGATATTGTGGGGGGGGGGGGGGAGCTGCCTGATATTGTGGGGGGGGGGAAGCTGCCTGATATTGTGGGGGGGGAAGCTGCCTGTTATTATGGGGGGGGCTGCCTAATATTGTTGGGGGGAGCTGCCTAATATTGTGGAGGGAGCTGCCTAATATTGTTGGGGGGAGCTGCCTAATATTGTGGGGGGGGAGCTGCCTACAAATGTGGGGGGAGCTGCCTAATATTGTTGGGGGGAGCTGCCTAATATTGTTGGGGGGAGCTGCCTGATATTGTGGGGGGGAGCTGCCTACAAATGTGGTGGGAGCTGCCTAATATTGTTGGGGGGAGCTGCCTAATATTGTGTGGGAACTGCCTACTATTGTTGGGGGGAGCTGCCTACTATTGTGGGGAACCTGCCTACTATTATAGGGGAAATGCTGACCTAATTTGGGAACCTGCCTACTATTGTGGGGGAGCTGCCTACTATTGTGGGGGAGCTGCCTACTATTGTGGGGGAACTCCCGACCTAATGTGGGGGAGCTGGCAATCTAATGTGGGGGAATCTAATCTAATGAGCGGAGCGCTGCATTTTACCAGAAGACGGGGAGAAGTCATTTTCGGTATCGGTATCGGCCGGACATTTTTTTTTATTTCGGTTTCGTTTCGGTTCTGAAATTTCCATGTCGGTGCACCTCTACTTTAAAGTATAGGAACCTTTTAACTCCGATGGAAAACAATTTTTTTTTTAAATCAACTGGTGCCAGAAACTTGAACAGATTTGTATATTGATTCTATTTAAAAATCTAAATACTTCCAGTACTTATCAGCTGCTGTATGCTCCAGCGGAAGTTCTTTTCTTATTTAATTTATTTTCTGTTTGACCACAGTGCTCTTTGCTGACACCTCTGTCCATGTCAGGAACTGTCCAGAGAAGGAGCAAATCCCCATAGCAAACCTATCCTACTCTGAACAGTTCCTGACATATACAGAGAGCAGCAGAGAGCACTGTTGTTAAACAGTAAAGAAATTCTAAAAGAAAAGAACTTCCTGTGGAGCATACAGCAGCTGATAAGTACTGGAAGGATTAAGATTTTTAAATAGAAGTTATTTACAAATCTGTTTAACTTTCTGGCACTAGTTGATCTAAAAAAAAATTTTTTCCACTTTTAAAAAATAAAATTGTTAAGCTACCAGAAAAAATAGGAAATACATTAACAAATGTGAAGAATACTTTAGATGTAAGATGATCTGACCATTTTCTTGATATAGGAAGGTTCACACATGAGCATTGGCAATTTTTACAGCATATGTATCCAGTTCAAAAAATTATATTTTTGCAGTAGTGTAAAAAAAAAAGGAAAACAAAAAAATATATCTCAACCAAAATACTTTGTACATATAAAGCTTTACCATGACAAGGGAAGAAATATATTCAGTGTGATGAGGTATACATTCTATGGCAGCATACATCATCATAAAGATTAAAGCTAGAATAAAGCTGTCATATTCTTGATATATTTATCTCCTCTCTACTTAACGCCAATTTGGTAAAACATACAATAAAAAATAATGCAAGCATTCCATTTGCATAAAAATATGAACTGTCTACACAAGCTCTGTATCTCTGCAGGTCAACCCATCCATCAAGCGTACACGCTTCGAGCGCTTTCCAGATGAGAGACAGAGATTATGACATCAATTTCTTTCATTTACAGTAGATTGTTTCTTCATCTTTGTTGCACATAGTGTTTTTCTGGAACTGCTGTCTGTAGGAGTCAAAGCATTTGGGTTTGGGAACATTTATCATCCATCGACTTAACCGTACATTAATATGATTGAAGGCTGTTCCAAGCATTAGAAATCACGTCTTGTACTCGACAGTTGATGCCAGTGATGGGTTGCAGCAGTCTGTGCAAAGTTGGCATCACCATACACTACAGCATTGGACCACAAGTGAGCAAATTTTTTTGTTCTGCCACAATATATGTATACTGTATATATAACTAAGAAGATATACAGTGTTCCCTCAACATAGGATGGTAATCCGTTCCAAACGGACCGTCGTTTGTTGAACCATCGCATGTTGAGGGATCCGTGCAATGTAAAGTATAGGACAGTGGTCTACAACCTGCGGACCTCCAGATGTTGCAAAACTACAACATCCAGCATGCCCGGACAGCCGTTGGCTGTCCGGGCATGCTGGGTGTTGTAGTTTTGCAACATCTGGAGATCCGCAGGTTGAAGACCACTGTTAGAGGAAGTTGTACTCACCTGTCCCCTCCGCTCCGGACCGTCACCACTCGTCACCGCTGCCCGGGATGTCGCCGTCCATCGCTGTCGCTGCGTCCCCGCGGTGTCCCTGATGCTCCGTCAAGGCCTCTGCTTCCCCGGCATCCGCGCGCTCCGTCGCTCCGACGCACGCCGCTCCAATTGGATGACGGGACGGCGTGCGCAGCGACGTGATGATGTTGATGGAGAGCGACGACGATGGAGGGGATCCCGAAGAGGACGCGCCGGAGCCCCGAGGACAGGTAAGAGATCACCGGAGCTCACGGGGCATCGTAAACGGCTATCCGGTGGCAGCTGAAGCAGTCTGCGCTGCTGGATAGCCGTTTATGCGATGGCCCCGACATAAAAAAGCATCGTATGTTGATGCTGCCTTCAACATGCGATGGCCTCTGAGAGGCCATCGCATGTTGAAATTATCGTATGTCGGGGCCATCGTAGGTCTAGAGGTCACTGTATTAAACTTAGAAGATTTTGCCTTCATTTTTTGTCTTCATTGATGGCTGCATACTGTGAACTGAAGAACTCTTTAAGAGTACATTCACACAGGCGGGTTACTTGCAGACGTCAATAATTCAGTAGAAAATTCGCAGTAGAGGCAGATTTGCAGATTTTCCTTCGGACCCATTGAAGTCAATGGTAGAAAAATCTGCTACGGATTTTTCGCAGCAAATAGTATTTGCTGCGGGAATTCCACAGATAATCCGCCCATGTGAATGGACTCTAAGGATGTCTTCACACTGAGTACTTTGAGCAGAATTTCCTCGTGCAGAATTACACGTCAAAAATTTGCTCTGTGAACTCTACCATTGGTGTGAATAGGTCATCCACTAACCTGTTCACACTGCAGAATTTCAGTGGCGGAGAATTCGGCCCTAAATGTATCCACCCAAAGAATGAACCTGAGCACTACAATTTTCTGAGCACTACATTGCCATCAATGGTGACTGCCGTGAGCCGCGCGATCCTTTGGTGGCCACCACCTGATGGAATCTATTCTCGTGGGTTCCCAAGAGCAGAGATTCAGGTCAAGTTACTCAATGCGAACCCATACACACTTTGTTTCTGTTGCAACCTTTTCTTGTGTAGCCCCACCTCTAGTGATGACGTCGCTAAAGACGGAGCTATACAAGAAGAGGATCACAGACAGGAACCAGGGTGGTAAATATGGGTCTGTTCACAGGCGTTTTTAGCATGCCTGTTATAAAAAAAAAAAAAAAAAAAAAAGGCATGTTAAAAATGTAGAAAGTGAACAGATGTTTCTCATAGTGTGTTCCCAAAAAGGGAGCCCCCCTTCTGTAGGTAAACTACAACTCTCATCATTCCCAAGGATGAATATATAAACAAATAAATAAGTAAAAAATAATTATTATTCCCAAAAACCATATGACAGAGCAAGACACATGACCGCCACCAATGCTCTTAGTAGACATTAGGTGACCCACTAGATAAGGGTACACTTGTATTTTTCCTCTATTTTAATGCTTTTTGATTTATTTTAATATATTTAAATAAATATCAGTGGAAACTACGTGCATCATTTGATATGAAATGCATCAATTAAACCTATCTAATATGAGCTCGTACAGTACAGATACGGCGGTTGTAAATTGTGCCTTTAATAATGCATTTGTTAGCAGATGTCTCTCTGAATATAGTATCGCGCTAACATTGTCTGGCTTAATATTATCTGTCTCATATTCACACTCAAGTCAATTTCCGTGTTTTTTTTTTTCTTTCAGTCTTCATTCTAAATTTAGTCTGGTATCTGCACTGCTACACAGTTGAAATCTTTTTTTTCCATAAATGTCTGGTGCCAATTTGTCTGACTACTTATATTTCCCCAAATTTGAACATATTACTTAACGTTCCTTTAGATGGGGTCCATATATATTTTATAAGGTTTAAAAAATGCAAAGAAAAATCCCTCCTGTCAGTGTGAGTTGGTTTGTTTATAGCACAACATTGTGTAAGTGTTTCAACATATCTTTCTCATGTTGAAGAATAGATACTGACACTTCCATTTTTAATGCTGAAGCAGCTGCTGCTTATGCATCTACTGCGATGGTGCCAGTTCTCATCTCTTGGCTGGGTGACAGAGACACACTTTATGCCAGAATGAGGAAAATCAATTTAAGTGCGGAAAGATAGGTCTATTACTACCGAAAACTACCGTTTCTTTTAGAAATATTAATGGCTGACTCTAGAATGTCATGAAAGGTTCTCCAATCATATGTACATACAAGATGTTACTCAGGTTATTGTGCTTTTCATTAAACAGGAGCCTGTTAAAGGGGTACTCCCACCCTAGACATCTTATCCCCTATCCAAAGGATAGGGGAAAAGATGTCTGACCTCGGGGGTCCCGCCGCTGGGGACCCCCGCAATGTTGCATGAGGCACCCACCTGTTTATTGTCCGGAAGTTCTGGAGGGTCTTGGTCGCGACCACTGGAACGGAAGTCCGTGACGTCCGGGACGGGGAGTGACGTCACACGGGGGCGGAGGCCTGACGTCACGGACTTCCGTTCCAGTGGTCGCGACCGAGACCCTCCAGCGCTTCCGGAAAATAAACAGGTGGGTGCCGCATGCAACATTGCGGGGGTTCCCAGCGGCGGGACCCCCGCGGTCAGACATCTTATCCCCTATCCTTTGGATAGGGGATAAGATGTCTAGGGTGGGAGTACCCCTTTAAGTAGTATGGTTTTATGATACAGTATACGACATGGCTTTTAATAGGACAATGGCTAGGACAAACTCTGGAGACATAAGAGAACAGCAGCGTATAATTGTTCTGTTATACATTATGCATTGGGGTCAAGAGCCTGAAGTTACACATTTGCATATGAAACGAATGCATTTATGCAAGTTAGCATAGGAAAAATGTTACTTATCTTTAGAGCAAAAGTATAAGTTTATGATTTACTGTATAGGCCTCCTCCCAATATTCTGCTGTACGGTTATACTCAGTGGCAGGGTTGGCCCTACAATGGACCCTACTTAGTCCATTGGACCCAAGTGGTATCTTAACAGGGATTACTTTATTTCGATCAAGTTTTTTTTTTATGTGCCAACACAACTTGCTTTTACGCGCATACAGTTGAACGCTGGCAGTCAGAGTAGGTCACTCATTGGGGCCTGCACTGTGGAGGAGATCGAACATGGCCAGTCGTATTGCAAGGGAGGTTGTTGCGTGGGACAGGAGGTATAGTTTTTTTTTCCATTCTGACACAATGAAGGGGGAGGTCATACCTACATCTGCCAAGACGGGGCATTATCACAGTTTGGGGGCCAGGTATTTGGTCAGTTAAAGTATGATGGTAATATTGATGGTAATATGTATAGTGGGGATATACTCTTTGTAAAGAGGTATTATCTTATAAATGTATGACTACTATTTGGAGTTATATAGTATTATTATAGGTAGCAGTCTTATACCCATGTTGCTTTACATATGTACAGTATCTAAATAAATAAAAAATCCTTTATCCAGTAAGTTTACTTTTAACATGGTGAACAGTGTCTACATGGGCTGCATCAATAGCGTAGAGTGCTATCTCTGTCAGGGACCTGCGACCCAACAATGATGATATAGTATGCCATCAAAATCTGTTTGGTGGCTGCTAAATCTATATCTCCTTTACAAAAAAAAGAAAAAAGCATGAGCTGTATTGTAACATAGGCAAAACACTACATAGCAACTGATCAAATGCTTAGAGTCATGATAACAGGGACAAGGTACAGAAAAGATGTACTGAACTCAATGTAAATTAATTTTAAATAAAAACCTGCATATATTTGCTATTAAAAAGGTTAGTCTACAAAGGTTATGCATAAATTACCTTATAGGTTAAATGGCAATCTGAGACTTAATGTCATATGGTCACCAAAATGATCCACACCAAAAATTAGACCATATTGAACAAGAAAAAGATTTTGTGCAAATAAAATGTAAATTTTACTGAATTACAACCATGAAAAAAAACATATATAAAATACATGTAACAATGGCACATCTCACACTCACATGGAGTGAAAACTAGGGCCCATATGTTGAGTCTGTGCATAAGCGTAAAATCCCACAATAGCCTAGGTTAGAGATGAGCGAACTTTTCAAAAATTCGATTCAGCCGATTCAGCCTCAACAGGGGTATAGAACACTTTGCTGTGTTCTAACACGCATATGGAGTGTTCTGGGGTAGTGAAATAATACTGTTATTCAGAATAACACACAGATTACTGGCATCGCTTTTAGAATCACTTCTGCAGAGCAGCACAATGACAGAGCCTGGAGGTGGCATCAGTGTCAGGAGACCATATAGTGGCTGAATGACACAGCGTGGAGGTGTTGGCAGCATGAAAAGACCATATAGTGACTGAATGACAAAGCGTGGAGATGTTGGCAGCATGAGGAGACCATATAGTGGCTGAATGACACAGCGTGGAGGTGTTGACAGCATGAGGAGACCATATAGTGACTGAATGACACAGCGTGGATGAGGCTGAAGCATGAGGACACAATATAGTGGCGGAATGACACAGCGTGGAGGTGTTGGCTGCATGAGGAGACCATATAGTGGCTGAATGGCACAGCGTGGAGGTGTTGGCAGCATGAGGAGACCATATAGTGGATGAATGTCACAGCTCGGAGTTGCCAGCAGCATGAGTAGGCACTAGGCCTTCACAATCCCTAAGATTAAAATATGAATTTAGAAATTTAAACAGAAGATTTTGGATAGGTGGTGCTACCTATCATGACAACATTTTTATTTCCAGACCCAGGGCCAGCAGCGGCATCAGTAAACCATATATTGCCTGAATGACACAGCCTGGAGTTGGCTGATGCATGAGTACACACCAGGACTTCACAATCCCTAAAAAAATACACAACAATTTTTGAAATTTTAGAAGAAGATTTTGGATAGCGGGTGCTACCTATCATAAAATATTAATTCCCAGACCCAGGGCCAACAGCGGCATCAGTAAAGCATATATTGCTTGAATGACACAGCCTGGAATTGGCTGATGCATGAGTAGACACCAGGGCTTCACCATCCCTAAAAAAAACACAACAATTTTAGAAGAAGATTTTGGATAGCGCGTGCTACCTATCAAAACATTTTTATTCCCAGACCCAGGCCCAGCAGCTGCATGAGTAAACCATATATTGCCTGAATCACACAGCCTGGAGTTGGCTGATGCATGAGTACACAGCAGGGCTTCACAATTCCTAAGAAAAAACACAAGAATTTTTGAAATTTTAAATGAAGATTTTGGATAGCTGGTGCTACCTATCATAAAATTGTAATTCCCAGACCCAGGCCCAGCAGCGGCATCAGTAAACCATATATTGCCTGAATGGCACAGCCTGGAGTTGGCTAAAGCATGAGGAGACCATTGAAATGTCTGACTTTTTTATTTGAAATTTAAATCAAAGTTTGAGTGTCCCAGACAACGGTGTGTGGGTACAAAGGACCAAATCTAACAAGCCCCCACAGGGCTCATATGGCCGTGAGATGTAGGCGCAACGTCCATTGCCCTGATCGACCATTGTTTCCAAGACTTTTCGCCAAGGCAAACCATGTGAAGAACAGCGTGACACCGCCGTGCCCTGCACACATGGTATGCTGAAGGGCCACTGAGACTTGTCCGGGCAGTGGAGGCAAAGGACACAGTAGAGGATGTGGAGGCTGAGTCGCACATAGTCACAGCACCAACGGGCTGACAGAGTGGAGCAAGAAGCAGCATGAGTATACAAGAGTTGTTCACAACCCCTAAAATTAAAAGGTGAACGTTGAAATCTCTTGAAGATGCATGTTAGGTAGTGCTACCATCCAAAAATTTAAGGCCCAAGCCTAGAAGCATCAGTAAGCCAAGTAATTCCTGAAACACACAAGAGCAGTCAGGAGCTGTCATCAGCAGTACACCGGAGGGTTTCATAATCCCTTACATTTAACCCCTTAATGACGCAGGACGTATATTTACGTCCTGCGCCGGCTCCCCCGATATGAAGCGGGATCGCGCCGCGATCCTGCATCATATCGCGTCAATCCAGGCGCTCATCAACGGCCGGGACCCGCGGCTAATACCACACATCGCCGATCGCGGCGATGTGCGGTATTAACCCTTTAGAAGGGGCGGTCAAAGCTGACCGCCGCTTCTAAAGCAAAAGTGAAAGTGACCCGGCTGCTCAGTCGGGCTGTTCGGGACCGCCGCAGTGAAATCCCGGCATCCCGAACAGCTGACCGGACACCGGGAGGGCCCTTACCTGCCTCCTCGGTGTCCGATCGGCGAATGACTGCTCTGTGCCTGAGATCCAGGCAGGAGCAGTCAAGCGCCGATAACACTGATCACAGGCGTGTTAATACACGCCTGTGATCTGTGTAGAAGATCAGTGTGTGCAGTGTTATAGGTCCCTATAACACTTTTAAAAAAAGTTAAAAAAAAGTGTTAATAAAGGTCAACCCCTTCCCTATTAAAAGTTTGAATCACCCCCCTTTTCCCATAAAAAAAAATAAAACAGTGTAAAAAAAAATAAAATAAACATATGGGGTATCGCCGCGTGCGTAAATGTCCAAACTATAAAAATATGTAATTAATTAAACCGCACGGTCAATGGTGTACGCGCAAAAAAATTCCAAAGTCCCCAAAAACTTATTTTGGTCACTTTTTATACCATTAAAAAATGAATAAAAAGTGATCAAAAAGTCCGATCAAAACAAAAATCATACCGATAAAAACTTCAGATCACGGCGCAAAAAAATGAGTCCTCATACCGCCCTGTACGTGGAAAAATAAAAAAGTTATAGGGGTAAGAAAATGACATTTTTAAACGTATAAATTTTCCTGCATGTAGTTATGATTTTTTCCAGAAGTGCGACAAAATCAAACCTATATAAGTAGGGTATCATTTTAACCGTATGGACCTAGAGAATAATGATAAGGTGTAATTTTTACATAAATATGCACTGCGTAGAAACGGAAGCCCCCAAAAGTTACAAAATGGCGTTTTTCTTCGATTTTGTCGCACAATGATTTTTTTTTCCGTTTCGCCGTGCATTTTTGGGTAAAATGACTAATGTCACTGCAAAGTAGAATTGGCGACGCAAAAAATAAGCCATAATATGGATTTTTAGGTGGAAAATTGAAAGGGTTATGATTTTTAAAAGGTAAGGAGTAAAAAATGAAAGTGCAAAAACGGAAAAACCCTGAGTCCTTAAGGGGTTAAAGATCAATGTTGAAATTTGCATTAAGCATGAATTTAGCTACTGCTAAACATCCAAAAATGAAAGGCCCGAAACATCAGTGAGGCAAGTAGTTCCTGAAAGACACAGGATGAGTCAGGAGCAGGTATTCGCAGTACCCAAGAGGGTTTCATAACCCCTTTCATTTAAAGATCAATGTTAAAATTTGCATTAAGCATGTATTTAGCTACTGCTAAACTTCCAAAAATGAAAGGCACAAGGCCAGAAAAATCAGTGAGGCAAGCAGTTCCTGAAAGACACAGGATGAGTCAGAAGCAGGCATTCGCAGTACCCAAGAGGGTTTCATAACCCAACAGGGTTTCATAACCATAATTGTGAAGTGTTGGTGTAGCAGCATGCTCAAACTACTCTGAGGCATCTGGCATTGGTGGCTGGAAATCCTGGCTGATCCATCCCTGATTTATCTTCACAAATGTCAGTCTCTCCACATTTTTCATGGACAGACGAGTTCGCCTTGGGGTGACTATGGCCCTGGCCGCACTAAACACCCGCTCTGATGGCACACTACTGGCCGCGCAGGACAGCTTTTCCAGGGCAAACTCTGCTAGTTGCGGCCATAAATCAAGTTTGGCTGACCAGAACTCCAGCCGATTTTCAAGCTTTGTTGGCATGGCCATGTCAAGGTATGCCACCACCTGCTGGTTCAGGTCCTGCTCCATGTCTAACTGCTGCTGATGAGTTGCTTTACTATGCGGGTGAAGAAAGCTGCTGATCACCGACTGTAGACTCAGGCTGCTGTTGATAATGGAGCTGCTACTGCTCCTGCCACCCCTCCCCTCCCCAGCAGCCATGGCAGTGGAAGGTGAGCGCAGAGGGCCCCCGAGTCAGACCTGCGAGTGGATGGGCCATGTCGCCGACAGACATCAGCCAACTGACTACGTAGGATCTCTCTGTAGTAGTTCAGTTTGTCCTCCCTCTCAATGGGTGTAAAAAAGGCCCCCATTCTTGGACGGTAGCGAGGTTCCAATAAGGTGGAGAGCCAGAAGTCATCCCGCTGAAGAATTTTGACAATTTGGGGGTCACTACGCAAGCAACTGAGTATGCATCGTGCCATTTGCGCCAGTGACTCGGAGGGACTCCCTGCCTCCATCTCCACTGCATACTGCCATGGTGTGTCTGGGTCCTTTGTCTCGACTTCCTCATAACCCTCTAGCTCCTCTGGCTGCTCCTGCTCCTCCTCTCCTGTCCGATTACTAGAAACACCGCCCATCTCATCCAACCTAAACTGTGCTCCTCTCTGCCCCTCATCCTCTTCCTCCAGTTCAGCCCCCACAGGGCTCATGTAGCCCTGAGATGTAGGCACAACTTCCCCATTGCCATGACCAGCCATTGTTTCAATCATTTGTTGTAGGAAATGTAGGAGTGGAATAACGTCGTTCATCGCGTAATCCAGGCCACTTACAAATAACGTGGCTTCCTCAAAGGGCCTCAACAAAGGCAGGTGTCACGTATGAGCTGCCACTGGTTCACATTGAAGTTACACAAGGGAGTACTCCTATCTGCTTGGATCATCAAGAAATTGGTGATCACTTTTCTTTGTTCGTATAGTCTGTCCAACATATGGAGGGTGGAATTCCAACATATGGCAACGTCACAAATAAGACTATATTGTGGGATACCGTTCTGACGCTGCAGCTCAAGGAGGGTGTGATTTGCGGTGTACGAGTGGCTGAAGTGCATGCACAGTTTCCTTGCCATTGTTAGGATGTCATGCAAATGGGGTGAAGACTTCAGGAAGTGCTTGACAACCAGATTCAACACGTGTGCCATGCAGGGCGCTTGTTTCACACTTCCTTGTTACAGCGCGGACACAATGTTCTTCCCGTTGTCGGTCACTATGGTTCCCATTTCCAGATTTCATGGAGTAAGCCATATTCCGATTTCTTGATGAATGAATTTTAGCAGTTCCACCCCTGTGTGACTCAGTTCGCCAAGGCGAACCATGTGAAGAACAGCGTGACACCACCGTGCCCTACACACATGGTACGATGAAGGGCCATTGAGATTTGTACGTGCATTGGAGGCTGAGGACACGGTGGAGGATGAGGAAACGGAGTCGCACACTGTCACAGGACCAACTGCCTGGGAGCGAGAGCGTGGAGGAGGAAGCAGTGTGACCTGTCCAAGTTGCTGTTGTGGCTGTGCCGAAACCACATTTACCCAGTGGGCCGTAAAAGACATGTATTGTCCCTGCCCGTAGTTACAGCTCCACACATCGGCGCTGCGGTGCACTTTTGAACACACCGACAAGCTCAAGGACTGGCCCACCTTCTCTTGTACAAAGCAGGGCTGGTACTGCCTTCTTTGCAAAGAAATGATGGCTTGGGACTCTCCACCTCGGCTCGGCACAAGCCGTCAATTCTCTGAAAGGGGCAGAGTCCACCACTTGAAAAGGGAGGGACTGCAGCACCAGCAACTTAGACAGGAGCATATTGCACATTCAACTTCTGTGCCGTTGGATGAATGGGCACATACTGTTGTCTCTTGGACATGGCTTCGCCAATGGATTGTTGGCAGAATGGCTGACTAAAAGTGGGAGAAGCAGGATCATCTGGAGTGACAGAAGGAGGGTTTGACACACAGCTCCCTTCGGCTGAGGTGGTGGAACCTTGGCTGGATGAAGGAGGGAGCGGCTGGCCACTGGGTGATGCAGCAGGCTGGACCACTACATCGGAGCCACGGTTCTCTCAGGCCGCTTTATGGTGGACAGCTCCAGACTTTTCACTTCTGCCACCATGCTGACTGCCAACCATGCTACCACCTTGCTAGCTCAGCTGCTGCCTCAAAGGCAATCTGTAACCCTCTTCATCTGATGATGATGAAGCACCTTCTGCACCTGGCTCCCAAGTGTGATCGGCTTCATCATCATCAAGTTGTGTCTGCACTTCACTGATGTCCTCCTCAGGTTCCTCAACAGTTTCTTCTTCAGGACCCTGAACCCTGGCAACACCGCCTCCCACGTCACTCTCCTCATCACTACTTGCCCGCCTAGCAGAGTAAGCGGTGGATGTCCCCTCCACTTCTTGGCTGAGCAGTAGCTGCTGACTGTCCTCTAGATCACCCTCACTAAATAGTGGAGCTTAACCCACAGCATAAGATACTTCTGTGGGGGAGGGAACAGCATAGGACAGAGGCAATGGGAGGATAGAGACAGCTCCCAGGCCATGCCAACTGAGGGTTGTGTCTGAGGAACCCGCCAACTGTTGGCTGGGGGTGTCAGATGTCATTTGTGATGAAGTGGATGACCGTGTTAACCAATCGATGACGGCAGATGGGTTGCTGGTCAAGACACGATGGCTAATTGATACTGGAAGCTCAGGTCTCTTACTGCCACTCCTGCTGCCACTCGCCACTAGTCTTCTGCGACCTCTGCCTGATGAATATAGGACTCTGCCACTCCTCTGTGCACGTCCTGACACTTCTCTGCATGACATACTTAGTGCATATATGAGGGAAGTACAATACGCTCCACTACGTTTAAAACAGTATGTGTGTACTTTTGGTGTGTATCTAGGCCCTTAAGACGTTAACAGGAACAAAATGGTACACTACTTAGAGGACAATACACTTTTAGTGCTTTGCTCACCCTAACTGGCTGGCTACTATTAGCTTTTCAGTTGTTGTAAACACCAGTGCTGCAGCACACAGTCGCTGTGTACTACACCCAAAATTGCACTTTCTCTCTCAATCTCACTCCCTTCCCTATTAGTGCTTCTATGCTGGATTTGGGCTTGACGTGAATCGCTGCTGTAAAAATGCTTTTCTGTGCAACACACACTGCTGTTTATCCCTCTCTCTCTGTAATTTAAAGCTGATATGATGGCTGCCGATTATATAGGGCTGTGACATCACATAGGTGACTGGCTTCTGATAGGATGCATGCTGCATGTAATTCAGGGTTATCCCGCTGACCCTTGTTCCTGCCTTCCCAAGATTCCTTGCCCCATGTCCTCACATGTGGCTCTGCCATTTTAGATGCCCGGCCCCTGGAGCCTGGAGTTTAATCGCAGCGATATTCACGTTCGTTACTAATTGAATTTTTCCTGAAATTTGTAATCAATTCGGATTTGTCAGATTCAATTCGCTAATCCCTAGTTATAACTGACTACAAGGAGGAAATGATTGGGGGAAAAAATCATCCAGCACAGATCATGGCATCCAGTGCAGTAAAAAAAACGGTATACTTTATTCAACAAGAAGTTACAGCCGTTTCACGTGAATGCACTTCACCAGACTCCAAAAAAAAAAAAAAATTTTTTTTTTTTTTGCTTCCCGCAGTCAAAAACATTCCTTTATTCCTTTCACAGGTTAATAACTATGTAAAATATAACTATAAGAATATTCCACATAAGTGTGGCAAGTGGCAACAAAATGTTTAAAGAGGGGCAGGGTATGGCTTGTTACAGTATATCATTGAAGGAAGTTCATGATGCATTATATACGCTACCCTAAGATATTTCTCATTATTTCTGTTGAAAATAGCTAGCCTAAACAAGAAAACACCATCCTGTATTCCTGAACCTTCCTTATAGGTCACACTGGGATTGTATTTCTGCAGTCGCCGCATCGTGTGTTCTAGGAAATGTCTTTAAGTAGAAGCTTCTTGAAAATCCTCTTCACTGTTCTGTGATCAGATTCAATTTGAACCAATTTCATGTTGTGTAAGTATTGATCGAACGCTCACCCAAGTTCTACTGACAACACAAATTTTTTTTTTAGAGCAACCTTCAGACACAGGATTGCTCCCACTCAGCAGCATTAGCATAGCAAGTATAGGTCTTGTTTTTACAGTCAAGCGAATGGGATCACTAAATATAGCATCAGGTGCGAAAATGGAAAACGGTGTACATATAAGTCAGTGTTTTCCAAGCTGTTGCAAAACTACAATGGCTGTCCAGGCATGTTGGGAGTTGTAGTTTTGTAACAGCTGGAGACACACAGTTTGGAAAGCACTGGCGTAACTATTTCATTATGTTATTTCTCATCAGAAAAAAATCTTCACAGTTGTCATAGAACTGAACTTAACAGTACAGTGTAAAATATAAAATATAATATACAGGGTGGGTCATTTATATGGATACACCTTAATAAAATGGGAATGGTTGGTGATATTAACTTCCTGTTTGGGGCACATTAGTATATGTGTGGGGGAAAACTTTTCAAGATGGGTGGTGACCATGGCGGCCATTTTGAAGTCGGCCATTTTGAATCCAACTTTTGTTTTTTCAATAGGAAGAGGGTCATATGACACATCAAACTTATTGGGAATTTCACAAGAGAAACAGTAATGTGCTTGGTTTTAACGTAACTTTATTCTTTCGTGAGTTATTTACAAGTTTCTGACCACTTATAAAATGTGTTCAATGTGCTGCCCATTGTGTTGGATTGTCAATGCAACCCTCTTCTCCCACTCTTCGCACACTGATAGCAACACCGCAGGAGTAATGCTAGCACAGGCTTTCAGTATCCGTAGTTTCAGGTGCTGCACATCTCGTATCTTCACAGCATAGACAATTGCCTTCAGGTGACCCCAAAGATATTCAACTGGCCCACTACAACCAATCCACTTTCCAGGAAACTGTTCATCTAGGAATGCTCGGACCTGACACCTGACAAGATGGTGCACCACCACATTATGGGTATCAGGTCCGAGCATTCCTAGATGAACAGTTTCCTGGAAAGTGGATTGGTCGTCGTGGGCCAGTTGAATGGCCCCCAAGGTCTCCCGAACTGACCCCCTTAGACTTTTATCTTTGGGGTCATCTGATGGCAATTGTCTATGCTGTGAAGATACGAGATGTGCAGCACCTGAAACTACGGATACTGGAAGCCTGTGCTAGCATTTCTTCTGCGGTGTTTCTATCAGTGTGTGAAGAGTTGGAGAAGAGGGTTGCATTGACAATCCAACACAATGGGCAGCACATTGAACACATTTTATAAGTGGTCAGAAACTTGTAAATAACTCATGAAAGAATAAAGTTATGTTAAAACCAAGCACATCATTGTTTTTATTGTGAAATTCCCAATAAGTTTGATGTGTCACATGACCCTCTTCCTATTGAAAAAATAAAAGTTGGATTCAAAATGGCCGACTTCAAAATTGGCCACCATGGTCACCACCCATCTTGAAAAGCAAAATATAGCATTAATGCCTTGAACATTTTCCAGGCAGCATTAGGGTTGCACCTGTGAGGCCATGCACCTATATCAGCCAACTTGGGTGGGGCTTGTAGCCTCTCTCCCCCCTTCCATTGTATGTGTGCTTAGTCACGCTGGAGGGAACTGGGAGCAGGCTACATGTCGACCTAGTGCTTCTGTAATTGCCCACTGGCCCCTGGTTTTTGCTTATTACGCACAGGTAGGTTAGCGTTAGGTCCCGTGCCATCTGAGAAACCTTGGCGTTGGTGTGCGGGCTCTGGTGTGTCCTTCATATAAGGATACACTGGCGAATGTCTCAATTTTAACATCAGTGTTGAGGGATTAGCCAATGTCATTGTATACATCTACCACAGTAGTGCACCTACATTTCTGTATTGTAATATTCTAATTGTTACACATCCACACCGTTTATCTGGTGTAGGATTCTATTGTGGCACTTGTAGTCCGCTGCAGGCATCCTCCATTGTATGCATTTTTATGCTGGGGATCGCCCCTAGCAACAGACTACAAGGGCAGGATCTGCTCCCCCAGTATATATGCACAACTGCATTTGGGGTTGAGCACCTCCAGCCATTTGAGACCACGTTTTTTGTTGTTGTTTGTAAATTTATAAGTGGAGGTGTGTAAACTCCATATGTTAATGCGCCTTGAACATTTTCCAGGCAGCATTAGGGTTGCACCTGTGAGGCCATGCACCTGTATCAGCCAACTTGGGTGGGGCTTGTAGCCTCTCTCCCCCCTTCCATTGTATGTGTGCTTAGTCACGCTGGAGGGAACTGGGAGCAGGCTACATGTCGACCTAGTGCTGCTGTAATTGCCCACTGGCCCCTGGTTTTTGCTTATTACGCACAGGTAGGTTAGCGTTAGGTCCCGTGCCATCTGAGAAACCTTGGCGTTGGTGTGCAGGCTCTGGTGTGTCCTTCATATAAGGATACACTGGCGAATGTCTCAATTTTAACATCAGTGTTGAGGGATTAGCCAATGTCATTGTATACATCTACCACAGTAGTGCACCTACATTTCTGTATCATTTACAAATCTGTTTAACTTTCTGGCACCAGTTGATTTAAAAAAAAAAAGTTTTTCACCCGAGTACCCCTTTAAGGCCAACAAAAGGCGGTCTGGTTTGTGGGGAATGGCCCCCACCCAACCCTTGACCATTCCCAGTAAGAGTTGTCCCAGATTATCTTTGCCTCTATACTACAGCTGCAGTGTCAGTCTGCAACATGCAGCACAGACACTGGAAAAATTACCGGCTCTCCCTTCACCGAGGCCAGGAACCTTGGTGACACATATCGACCGTCCACTATTATCCCTTTCCCCTTCTCACCATATATATATATATATATATATATATATATATATATATATATGTATATATATATATATATATATATATATATATATATATATATATATATACATATATATAATACACACACACACACTGGGAAGCAGGTATATTATACATGGTACATTAATACTGCAATATCAATAATACATGTACCACAGTATTGAGCACAAATCATCATCAATCACATCTACCCCTGTCACCATTGGGGTTCATAACCTAATTCATACTCAATATGGCAAACTGCATTAAAAAAAAAAACTAATTATTCAAGAAGGGACAAAAACCTGGAGGAAACCCCCACAATGCAAGTAGTAAAATCTGCCATGGAATATTCAAAAACACAAAAGTTCTTTGGGCTATTCAAAGAAAAATTGATGTCCTTTCTTATCCTCTAACTATGAAGTACATGTGTGAGTCCACATTCATGCAGGCAAAGCTGAATATGCAGATTCAGCAAAAAGAAAAGAAAAACATAATAAAAAAAAATTATATATGTCTTATATAGTATTTCTTTTTAAACTCACCTAGTAAAATAAGTTTAAACAAGTTTAAACTAAAACATTTCCAATATGTGTCTAAAAAGTAGAACTATATTTGTCAAATAAATCCATTACCCTGGGCATGACCGGTGTAAGGAAACTGTCAGCACAGCAGTGGTTGTGGAGTTTTGGACTAACTAGGTCAACACATTGGGTCAATTAGAAAAAGTAGGAACATAGGAAGGATGCCCTGATGCGCCTATTGATCTCAACAGTACAAAGCTTAATTCAAAGGTTTCAAGTAAAGTATAAACTCAAGAACAGGGTTCATGTCATGTCATTCATTTCAGCTATAAGAATTCCGTGAATACTGGTTGTCAAGAGCGTTTAATCTGAAGGAGGTTAATTTGGCCAAGACAAGGTCCTCATGTTAACCAGAATTTGACCATGATTGGAAAAATAGACCTGATATTTCTAAAATAAAAAAACAGCACCACACCTGGTTGTTTGTGATATTGCAAATTAGTTTTATTGAATAAAGGAAGCATTAAAGGAGAAGTATCGCGGACAAAAACGTATCCTCTATCCAAAGGATAGGGGATGAGTTGCTGTTCGGCAATTTTGGCCTCTCCCATAGAGCTATATGGAGGGGGCGTGGTGGTCCCTGCTTCGGGCCGGGGCATGATGCGCTGCTGTGGAAGAGAGTCGGGGCTCCATACAGGAGATCGCAAGGGGCCCCAGCGCTTGGACCCACCGCGATCTAAAACTTATAGGTTTTTGTCCATAATACTTCTTCTTTAAGTATTAAAACCAAAAACCAGTACAGATGTGTTGCTTTTTTTGGAAGAAATTAGCTCTATTTTTCTATTCCTGGATAACCTCTTTAATACATGGATTTAGGTGAAGCTTTTTAAAACATATTTTCCAAAGAGAAGTAAGTGAGGGTTACTTGTCTAACAAAAATACTATGATGGAACCAAAAAAAAAAAAAGCTTTTAGAAAACGAGGGTTATAACCTGGAGTCCTACATTTTCACAGAGAGTTGCAAAGAATATAACAATTTAGAGAAAAAAAGGTAAAACAGACTAATTTTATCATGAAGGCTAAGCGGCGAAATGCATACGTTAGACATGAGAATAGGGAACTGGTTAAATTGGCAACATAAAGACATTAATATTAATTTCTTGTTGAATTTATAATGCTGACATATTAAGATTGTCGGCATGTAAAGATTGTCACTCACATCAGTGCTTATTATAACCCAAGGGATTCCTCATTATATATGCCTATATCACACAAGAGACAACTACAAAGAAAGGGGCTATCTGCGTGCTTCTTCCCTTACAGCTGGATCTTTTTCCATAAGGTGTTCGCATTTTGAAAACTGGATGATGACGTTGACATCCATTGGAGTATTTTGTAATGAAAAAGTAAAAGTTATTTTTTTTTTATTCTCTAGTCTATATATTGGCTGTTCGAGTTTCCATTTGACTATAACTACTTACCCTAGTATTGGCCTTATCAATCGTCTATTCTGTATATCCTCTATGTAGTACATGCAATGGTAAACCCCTCATTATTGCAATTCAGACGTATAAGTCGGACAAATTGATCATAGTGGATAGCTTTCTTAATGTGGAGCAGATGAAATCTATCATAACCTAATAAAGAATGTGAGGCTGTAGTACAGAATTTGTATTTCACTACGTATGGTCTTTAAAAAAGAATGTCATTGTATTAGTAACTAATATACACATTCTATGTGATTTGAAGTCTGGGGTATTATGATATCAGAGCGATGCACCTATTAGGAGATGTGCCCTTGACAATACACATTTACTGTTGTTTTAATTTTAAGTTGGTAACCATGGTAACAATGTTCTGATGCATAAAGTCAGCACAGGCGGTGTAACGTGTTGTGAGCTGGAAAAAATGCAAGATGAAAATTAGCCATTGCTCAGTGAAATGTACCTGCTTATTAAAGGACATCTGTAGTGTAAAATAACATCCCCTATCCAAAGGTTAGGAATAAGTTATAGATTGTAGGGGGTCCCGGTGCTGGGATCCCCCCGACATCTCCTGTACGGGGGCCCCAGCATTCTGCTGGAAGGGGTCGTGACCGTCCCCAGCATGATGCAGTGGCCAACACGCCCTTCCCATGTATCCCATAGAGATACATAGAGGGGGTGTTTCAGCGGCCACGTTTCAATGTTTCAGCCTCCACCGTGCATACGCGGACAAACTGATCCCTTCCGGCAGAATGTCTGGGCCCTGTACAGGAGATCGCGGGAGGTCCGGGCACTGGGATAGGAGTAAGTTATTTTACGCTACAGATGTCCTTTAATTCACCACTATATCTATGCCTCAATAAAGCTTTGAAAATATGACGGGTGAGTGCCACATTGCTTCTTCTTGTATGGTTCTTAAAAAGATAATTGTCTGAGCTTGCTGAGCTCAACCGAAAACATTGTGACCCACAGTACTTAGACCCTACCAATGAGGAGAATGAGTTGGAAGAAGTGCTCTCTAGAGTTCTGCACTCTCCAACTTTCCATCCTGCTGCATCGTTATAAGTCTAGGGCAGTCCAGAAATTCTGGCTGGTGATTGTTGTAAGCCTGGAGCCTTGCTCTCGCTTATGGTCGGTGTCTTGGCACTAAGACCCCGACCAATCAAAATGTTTGACATATCTCTGTAACATGTCAATAGTTTTTCTAAATGACAGGTACACTTTAAGAGTTAATGCATTATGTATGAGCCCTTCAAATGACACAGCGTGGAGGTGGCCGCAGCATGAGGAGACCATATAGTGGCTGAATGACCCAGTCTGGAGGTGGCGGCAACAAGAGGTGATCATATAGTGGCTGAATGACACAGCCTGGAGTTGGCAGCAGCAAGATGAGACCATATAGTGCAGGGGTACTCAACTATTTTTAGTGAGGGTCCACTCATTCAGGTCTGTCACTGGTAAAGGTCCGAGCTAAGCGCCAAGGCCTGGTTCACACCTAGTGGCCAGAGTGCCATGAAGGTAAAATGACTGAACTCTGGAGGATGCAAATGTACTGTTTCCTGTATTTTCTGAATACTGCCGCATACTGTACACCTAAAAGTTATACCGCTGCCTACTGTACCCCTGAAATCAACACTGCCACATACTGTACCCCTAAAAAATAATACAGCTGTCTACTGTACGCCTGAAAATAATACTGCCTCATACTATACCCCTAAAATTAATACCACTGCCTTCTATACCCCTGGAAATAATAATGTTGCATACTGTACCCCTATAAATAATACTGCTACCTACTGTACCCCTGAAAATAATCCTGCCTCATACTGTACCCCTAAAAATAATACAGCTGCCTACTGTGCCCCAGAAAATAATACTGCTGCTTACTGTACCCCTGAAAATAATACTGCCACAGACTGTGTCTCTGAAAATACTGCTGCATACTGTACCCCTAAAAATAATACAGCTGCCTACTGCACCCCTGAAGATAATACTGCTGCATACTGTACCCATGAAAATAACATAAAATACTGCCCCTGAATTTAATACTGCCATATTGTGTGCCTAAATAAAATAGTGCCACATTGTGTACCCCTTAATATAAAACTGTTGTATGCTGTACCCATGAAAATACTGCCACATGTTGTACCCCTGAATACAGTACCCCTGAATATAATACTGCCGCACACTGTACCACTAAATATATTACTGCCACACACTGTACCCCTGAATATAATACTGCCATATACTATACCCATGCATATATTACTGCCGCACACTGCTCCCCTGGTATATTACTGCCACACGCTATGCCACAGTATGTATTACTGCCTGCATGCTGTGCCCCTGGATATATTACTGCCTGCACGCTGTGCCTCTGGATATATTACTTCCTGCATACTGTGCCCCTGGATATATTACTGCCTCACACTGTGCCCTGGTATATTACTGCCACACGCTATTCCCCTGGAATAGTGCTGCAACACGCTATGTCACTGGATACATTATTGCCTCACACTGTTCCCTAGTATATGACCTCCACACGCTATGCCCCTGGTATAGTGCTGCCACATGCTACAGTATGTCTCTAATTATATTCCTGCCACACGCTGTGCTCTAGGTATATTACTGCCACATGCTGTATCCCTTGTATATTTCTACAGCATGGTATGCCCCTGGTATATTACTGCCACTTGATATTCCCCTGGTATAGTACTGCCAGACGCTATATCCCTGTTATATTACCAAATAAAGCATCCCTCAGCACTCAAAGATAGTGAGTCAAATGGTGAAGTTTATTTCTTCATACAACGGTGCAAAGTTTCGACCAGCTCTTCTGGTCTTTATCAAGCATAAAGACCAGGAGAGCTGGTCAAAACGTTGCAACGTTGTATGAGGAAATAAATTTCATTGTTTGACTCACTATCTTGGAGTGCTGTAGGACGCTTTATTTGGTATCTACTGCTGCTGCCAGTGACCTAGGGCTGCGATTGGGCCCGCTTGCACCCACTCTCCTTGGACGCTGACGGTGGTGCTGCTCTTCTCTACTTGGTTCCTGTTATATTACTGCCACATGTTATGTCCCTGGTATATTACTGCCACACACTATGTCCCCAAATATAATTTTGACAAACACTGTGCCCTGTACTGACTTTTTGTACCATAAAACAATAAATTATGCCACTGTGCCCTCTCAATAAATTATGTCGCTGTGCCTCCACAATGAATGATTACGCTGGGCCCCCACAATGATTGATGCCGCTGTGCCCCCACAATAAATTATACCGCTGTGCCCCCGCAAGGAATGATGCCGCTGTGCCCCAAAAAGGAATGATGACACTGTGCCCCCAAAATGAGTGATGTTGCTGTGACCCCACAAATAATGATGCTGCTGTGCCCCCATAATGAATGCTGACACTGTGCCCCCACAATGGATGATGTTGCTGCACCCCCACTATGAATGATGTCGCTGCGCCCCCACAATGAATGATGTTGCTGAGCCCCCACAATAAATGATTTCGCTGTGCCCCCACAATGAATGATGCCGCTGTGCCCCACAATGAATGATATCACTGTGCCCCCACAATGAATTATGTCGCTGTGCCCCCACAATGGATTATATCACTGTGTCCCCAAAATGAATGATGCCGCTGTGCTCCCACAATGAATGATGCCTGTGTGCCCCCACAATGAATGATATCACTGTGCCCCCACAATGAATGATGCCACTGTGGCCCCACAATGAATGATGCCTGTGTGCCCCCACAATGAATGATGCTGCTGTGCCCCCACAAGGAATCAGGGCCGCCATCAGGGGGGGTACAGCCAATACTCCAGTAAGGGGCCCGACCTCCCAAGAGGGCCCGACCCTCTGCACCCTCCTGCAGCAGCCAGGGTCAGAACATTGTCTGTAGCTGGGGGCTAGGAGTCCTGACACACATATAGATCAGTCAGTGTGTCAGCCTGAGAACTCAGGACCTGTGTGCACCGCAGCATCACACACAGGTCCTGAGACTGATAGCTGACACAGTGACTGGAGGTCCAGAGGCTACAGAGTCTACTACATACTGTTCAGACAGGACGCTCACTGCTGCCTCTACTGTCTGCCTTCTCCTCACTGGTTCTGGCTCCTCCTGCTGACGGCACACAGGAACAGAAGCTGCTCAGGGGAAGATCAGCCACACTGGGTAAGAGGAGAGCCTGATCCTATTACTATGTGAGGAAGGAGGCGGAGAGTCCTGCTGTGTGTGTGTGGGGGGGGGGACTGGGGAGGGGAGACCTGTTATAAGGGGGGGGGAACTGGAGAGGGAAGACCTGTTATAAAGAGGGGGGCTGAGGGGGGGAGACTTGTTATAAGGGGGGGGGGGCTGAGGAGGGGAGACCTGTTATAAATGGGGGGGGGGCTGGAGAGGGGAGACCTGTTATAGAGGGGGGGCTGGAGAGGGGAGACCTGTTATAGGGGGGGGCTGGAGAGGGGAGACCTGTTATAAGGGGGGGGGCTGGAGAGGGGAGACCTGTTTTAAAGGGGGGAGCTGGAGAGGGGAGACCTGTTATAAATGGGGGGGGCTGGAGAGGGGAGACCTGTTATAAAGGGGGGGGGGGCTGAAGAGGGGAGACCTGTTATAGAGGGGGGGCTGGAGAGGGGAGACCTGTTATAAGGGGGGGGGGGCTGGAGAGGGAAGACCTGTTATAAAGGGGGGGGGCTGGAGAGGGGAGACCTGTTATAAAGGGGGGGGGCTGGAGAGGGGAGACCTGTTATAAGGGGGGGGGTCTTGGAAGTGAAGATCTGCTATTACTACCGTGTTATGGAGGGGGCACTTTGTTTCTCTTGTTTTTTTGCAATTCAAGTTGTTTATTGTCTTATGATTATGTATATTTTAATATAGTTACTTACAGTTAAAGGGAACCTGTAATCAGTTTTATTCTGCCAAGACCATGGCCAGTATAAAACCGTCATTGCGATTGTGGGAAGCTATGATAGATGTTACGCCGAGCGCTCCGGGTCCCCGCTCCTCCCCGGAGCGCTCGCTACACTCTCGCTCCCGCAGCGCCCCGGTCAGATCCACTGACCGGGTGCGCTGCGATACCGCCTACAGCCGGGATGCGATTCGCGATGCGGGTGGCGCCCGCTCGCGATGCGCACCCCGGCTCCCGTACCTGACTCGCTCTCCGTCGGTCCTGTCCCGGCGCGCGCGGCCCCGCTCCCTAGAGCGCGCGCGCCGGGTCTCTGCGATTTAAAGGGCCACTGCGCCGCTGATTGGCGCAGTGGTTCTAATCAGTGTGTTCACCTGTGCACTCCCTATGTATACCTCACTTCCCCTGCACTCCCTCGCCGGATCTTGTTGCCATTGTGCCAGTGAAAGCGTTCCCTTGTATGTTCCTAGCCTGTGTTCCAGACCTCCTGCCGTTGCCCCTGACTACGATCCTTGCTGCCTGCCCCGACCTTCTGCTACGTCCGACCTTGCTTCTGTCTACTCCCTTGTACCGCGCCTATCTTCAGCAGTCAGAGAGGTTGAGCCGTTGCTAGTGGATACGACCTGGTCACTACCGCCGCAGCAAGTCCATCCCGCTTTGCGGCGGGCTCTGGTGAACACCAGTAGTGACTTAGAACCGGTCCACTAGCACGGTCCACGCCAATCCCTCTCTGGCACAGAGGATCCACCTCCTGCCAGCCGGCATCGTGACAATATATATCCTGTGTATAGGGGATAAGAAGTAAGGCAGGGGAGTACCCCTTTTAGCTCTGTAGTATACAGGATTTGATCAGTAACAGTATGATGGTAATATGTATGGGGGGTGACAGAGAGGGGAGACCTGTTATATGGGGAAGAGGCTGAGGAGGGGAGACCTGTTATAAGGGGGTGGGGCTGAGGAGGGGAGACCTGTTATAAGGGGGGGGGGCTGAGGAGGGGAGACTTGTTATAAGGGGGATGGGCTGAGGAGGGGAGATCTGTTTTAAAAGGGGGGGAGGGCTAGAGAGGGTTGACCTGTTATAAATGGAGGGGGGGCTGGAGAGGAGAGATTTGTTATAGAGGGGGGGGGGCTGGAGAGGGGAGACCTGTTATAAGGGGGGGGCTGGAGAGGGAAGACCTGTTATAAGTGGGGGGGCTGGAGAGGGGAGACCTGTTTTAAAGGGGGGAGCTGAAGAGGGGAGACCTGTTATAAAGGGGGGAGGGCTACAGAGGGTTGACCTGTTATAAATGGGGGGGCTGGAGAGATTTGTTATAGAGGGGGGGGGGCTGGAGAGGGGAGACCTGTTATAAAGGGGGGGGGGCTGGAGAGGGGAGACCTGTCATATGGGGAGGGGGGCTGGAGAGGGGAGACCTGTTATATGGGGGGGGGGGCTGGAGAGGGGAGACCTGTTATAAAGGGGGGGGGGCTGGAGAGGGGAGACCTGTTATAAGGGGGGGGGGGGAGCTGGAGAGGGGAGACCTGTTATAAGGGGGGTGTCTTGGGAGTGAAGATCTGCTTTTACTACCGTGTTATGGAGGGGGCACTTTGTTTCTCTTTTTCTTTTTTTTGCAATTCAAGTTGTTTGTTGTCTTTTAATTATGTTTATTTTAATATAGTTACTTACAGTTAAAGGGAACCTGTAATCGGTTTTATGCTGCCAATACCATAGCCAGTATAAAACCGTCATTGCGATTGGGGGACGCTATGATATATACTGTGTATAGGGGATAAGAAGTAAAGTAGGGGAGTACCCCTTTAAGCTCGGTAGTATACAGGATTTGATCAGTAACAGTATGATGGTAATATGTATGGTGATATTTCCTCTTTCCTTCCTTCCGCATTGAACTCACAGGCTCTTGTTTTTCTTGTCCTGTGTTTAAAACATTTATTTTGTGGATGATGGGGAAGATGGCAGTCATGCCCTGGGGCGGCTACAAGAGTTCGGGGGCCCAGGCTTTCTGCTGTGTAAGGGACCCCAAAATTTCTGATGGCAGCCCTGCAAGGAATGATGCCGCTGTGCCCCCAAAATGAGTGATGTCGCTGTGACCCCACAATTAATGATGCCGCTGTGCCCCCATAATGAATGCTGCCACTGTGCCCCCACAATGAATGATGCCCCTGTGCCCCCAAAATTAATGATGCTGCTGTGCCCCCACAAAGAATGATGCTGCTGTGCCCCCCAAATGAATGATGTCGCTGTGCCCCCGCAATGAATGATGTCACTGTGCCCCCACAATGAATGATGTCGCTGTGCCACCATAATGAATGATGCCGCTGTGCCCCCACAATAAATGATGCTGCTGTGCCCCCATAATGAATGATGCCGCTGTGTCCCCACAATGAATGATGCCGCTGTGCCCCCCCAATGAATGATGCAGCTGTGCCCCCACAATGAATGAGGCCACTGTGCCTCCACAATGAATGATGCCACTGTGCCCACACAATGAATGATGTTGCTGTGGCCCAACAATGAATGATATCACTGTGCCCCCACAATGAATGATGTCACTGTGCACCCACAATGAATGATATCACTGTGTCCCCACAATGAATACTATCACTGTGCCCCCACAATGAATCATGCCTCTGTGTCCCCACAATGAATGAGGTGAGATCCGGCAGGTAGTCCAGATGAATGGCGGCCATGGTCCGGATCTGGACCGCAGTCCTCCAGTTGAGCACTCCTGATACAGTGGCTGAATGACACAGCCTGGAGTTGGTGGCAGCATGAGGAGACCATATAGTGGCTCAATGACCCAGCCTGGAGTTGGCGGCAGAATGAGGAGACCATAGAGTGGCTGAATGACACAGCCTGGAGTTGGCGGCAACAAGAGGAGACCATATAGTTGCTGAATGACACAGCCTGGAGGTGGCGGAAGCATGAGGAGATTATATAGTGGCAGAATGAGCTCAGGCCCCTCGCTGCGACTCCTGCAGCCACTCGCCCCTAGTCTGCTGTGACCTCAGCCTGCACCTGATGAATTTAGGCCTCTGCCACTCCCCTGTGCACGTCCTGGCACTTCTCCGCCTGACATACTTAGTGAGTATATGAGGGGAGGACAATACGCTCCAGTATGCTTAAAACAGTACTTGTCTACAACACATGCAGGTGTGTACTTTTTGCTGGCCTTTCACAGTAACTAGGCCCTTAGGACTTTATCAGGAACAAAATAGTACACCACTTAGAAGTACATATGTGGTATGCACTTATGAGGGGAGTATGATGAACTCCAGTACCCTTAAAACAGTATTTGTCAACAACACCAGCTGGTGTGTACTTTTGCCAAGCCTTTCACAGTAACTAGGCCCTTAGGACTTTAACAGGAACAAAATGGTGCATCACTTAGATGTACGTACGTGGTATGCACTTATGAGGGGAGTACAATGCGCTCCAGTAAGCTTAAAACAGCATTTGTCTACAACACCAGCAGGTGTGTACTTTTGGCTCGCCTTTAACAGTAACTAGGCCTTTAGGACTTTAACAGGAAAAAAAAAATTGTACACCACTTAGATGTACATATTTGCTATGCACTTATGAGGGGAGTGCAATGTGCTCCACTACACTTAAAACAGTATTTGTCTAGAACAGCAGCAGGTGTGTACTTTTTGCTTGCCTTTCACAATAACTAGGCCCTTAAGACTTTAACAGAAACAAAATGGTACACCACCTATGTATGCACAGGTTACACTTAATAGAGGAAAATACGCCCTGCTATGCAACCTGTATTAGGCACTAATAGCAGGTGATTGTTGTACACACCAGTGCTGCTGCACACAGTTGCTGTGTACTACACCCAAAATTGCACTTTCTCTCAATCTTTCTACCTTCCCTATCAGTGCTTCTAGACTGGATTTGGTCTTGAGGTGAATCGCTGCTGTAATACACCCAAAATTGCACTTTCTTTTCCAATCTCTCCCCCTTCCCTATCAGTGATTCTAAGCTGCATTTGGTGCTTGAGTTGAATCTCTGCTGTAAAAATGCTTTTCTGTGCAATACACACACTGCTCTCTGTCCCTCTCTCTCTGCAATAGAACGCTGATGTGAGTGGCCGCCAGAGGCTGCCGATTATATAGGACTGTGACATCACAGAGGTGATTGGCTGCTGATAGGCTGCATGTGATTCAGGGTCCTACACTTGTTCCCGCCTCCACAGCATTCCTTGCCCCATGTCCTGACATCTTAGATGCGCACTATATGATTTGTATGATCGAATCATGGCGATATCCGCATTTGTTACATAAAGCAAATTTTTCCTGAAATTCGTAACGAATTTGGATTCGTCAGATTCGATTCGCCCCTCCCTTTAGACTATGTATAGATTTTTGTTTCTTTGGTTAAAATAAAGAATATGTTTAATTTTTTATACACAAACAATTCTTTGGTTCACACACTTTTCTAAATTCCCAGGTGAGCACAATCTCCAGTCTGACACCTGAACAGTAGGTGGCTGGTTATCATTAAGCACTGTGAAGAATTACCATAAGTCAGAATTGATTCATGACTCACTTGCAGAATTGATTATGAGAGATCACTGAGTAACAACTAAAGTGTTGGGATTTTGGGATGGGCAGAAACAGAACAGAAATCAGGATCGATGCCATAAAAAAAAAAAATATTGCAAAACAAATTGTTCATTATTTTGTTATGATAAAAACGTTTTTATAAAATAAATAGTTCCCCTTGACATCTGAACAAGGGATTTTGCACATAATCTCATGCTCAATAGATGAGCGATGCACATGATGTGGGGTGTTCCACAGTTGACTAACTATAAACTATCCTGCCCATTATGAAAACTTATGTAAGTAATACATTTACTTGGTGTATGGCTCTGCTGTGGATCGTAAACTTTTTCTTGCATATATGGTATCCCTAGTTTCAGCATTTTATTGAGGTATTGATGACATTTGTCTTAAGCTTATTCTGCAATCCTTTGCGGCTCAAGACAGCAGCTGATGTCAGGGTACTTGTTTTTTTCTTGTCTTTCCTGATAAGCTAGACCCCTGATGATGTGTGCGGTTCATCTGTACATACCTACCTGCCAATGTCTTGTGATCTTGGCAATCTAAAGATTTCGGAGACGCAGTCAATGCCGACACATCGGGACGTACAGATGGACGGCACACGTCATCAGGAAGCTGTCTTGTCAAGAGAGACAATAAGAAACCAAACCCCCTGACATCAGCTGCTGCCTCGAGCCGCAAAAGGATCACAGAAAAGGCTCAAGACAAATATCATCAATGCCTCAATGGAATGCTGAACCTAGGAGGGACCATATATAGAAGAAAAAGTGGACGATCCACAGCAGAGCCATACAAGTAAATGTAGTAAACATAGGATAGTTTTAAGTAAGTTAACACCGAAATACCCCTTTAAAGGGTTTTATGGGTTGTGTTTTGTGAATAAAATGTCTAACATTCAATAATCCCAGAAGAAGAGAGAAAGCTAGCAGCCATATATACATTGCACACCACAAATAGTCAATATGTTCCAAAAAATATATATAAATCTTTATTTCTCACAAACCAGACAGATGAGTACATACAATTAAAAACAGTTAAAAACACATAATCCAAAAGCGGAGGAATATAATCCTACTACGCCCACCCTGCAGTAGGTACACATAACCTGAGTCCTGAGGAAGCCTCCGTAGCTGGAGGCGGAACGCGTGGGGTCAGCTTCTCCCTGCTTTGGATGTGAGGAGTCCCGGTAGCAGCACTTTAGCACTGAGCCTGACAGCCAGACTTGATGGACATACAGCACTTTTCTCAGGTCGTAGTATTGCACTTTACATTGGTCAGACTTATTACATGCACTGAGATTTAGTTCTTTGCACCTTATATTGGTCAGATTCATATGCACTGAGATTCACACATATTTTTCATTATATTGACATTGGTCAGGCTGCTAGGCGTTTTATATATTATATTTACATTTGCCAGGTGCTACTTATTGGTACAATCTTTAGAATTTGCTGCATAGATTGGTTTGTGTTCTATTTGTCCGGGACTGGCTTACATCTTAGGGTTATGTGTACCTACTGCAGGGTGGGCGTAGTAGGATTATATTCCTCCGCTTTGGGATTATGTGTTTTTAACTGTTTTTAATTGTATGTACTCATCTGTCTGGTTTGTGAGAAATAAAGATTTATATATATTTTTTGGAACATATTGACTATTTGTGGTGTGCAATGTATATATGGCTGCTAGCTTTCTCTCTTCTTCTGGGTCTATAGTTAATTGCAGCCTATTGCACCCTATCTTTATTGAGGTGGTGCCCATGTTTTTTTTTTTTTTTTTTTTTTTTTTTCTATTTTTATTTATTTCTTTTTTTTTTTATTTCTTTTTTTTTTTTTTTTTTTTTTCTATTAACATTCAATAATGTCTCCAGGACTGAAGGCCCATTCTTCAGGACAAATATGAGTTCACTTTCATTTTCTCTGTAACCAGGATCACATCGCTCTGAGACTTAAAATTTACCTGTCGTTATGTTGGCTTGTCAGTCATCCTGCTGTGTGAGCCGGGGGCGTGTCATAGAGCCTCACTGTACAGAGCCCTGTACTTTTGGTGACACCCTTTCATGTCATAGAATTTACCCTAAATACATTCCAGTAAATTCTAATTTAGATCAAATTCAATCTTAGAGTGAATTTTATTCTGTTAGAATGGATTCATCCTCCTCTACTTACAGTGCCTATGTTTACAGATTCCGCAGCATGTTTCATGACCTCTGATGTCATCAATATTTTCTGTTGAAATGATTCCCCATTTATCCATCACACTGGCAAAAAGCTGATAGACACAGCCCCCTATACTTATTGTCACTTGTGATCTTAAGCTTTGGAAGTGTTGAGTTTAGCGATTGGAAAGGGCATGCACAGTCCCAGCTGGTTTCACGTAAGCGATATTCCAGATTAAAGGGGTACTCTGCCCCTAGACATGTCTGATCTCGGAAGGTCTGATTGCTGGGACCCCCAGGGATCTCTGGGCCGGCACCGCAAACCAGAGATCCCGTATTTGTGATGTTACACCACGCCACCCCCATTCATGTATATGGAAGTGGGGCAAGACAGTTAGTACATAGCCGTCATGCCTCCTACCATAGACATGAATAAAGAGGCATGATGGCTGTGGTCACCCATCATCTAGCACGGAGTGGAGATCGCTCCATGCACCGGATGACTGGGGTGTCAGGCTGGAGATCGTGGGGGGGGGGTCCCAGTGGCGGGACCCCCTTGATCAGACATCTTATTCCCTATTCTTTCGATAGGGGATAAGATGTTTAGGGGTGAAGTACCTCTTTAGGTACCTGTATTTTAGGGGCTGGGGATGAGTCTCAGAAGGTGATGCCTGAGAGTTGAAATCACGGCAGTAAGCACAAGAAGGAGTGTAATGCAGAATGCATGGAATGTAAGTAATTGTATCTTTACCATGAAGACATCAGACATAGCCTGCCATAGCTAGTGAGCAATCCAAACAATGTGAAAATGAGGAGGCAATTTAGCTATATCAAGCAAACAAAATAATTTGACATAATACACATAGGGGGGAATTTATCATTGGTTTTACCCTGGTTTTATGGTGTCCATTTGTCTCACAGTTTGTCTCAGATGCTGTTTTGAGACTTTTTATTGCGACTTTTGCTTTAGAAGGTTTATCTAAAAGAACATACCAAGTGGCGATTTCAGTTTATATCATGCAGTGGTAAGGGATTTATCATGTGCAACTTTTCAGTTTGTCGCTTCTTTTGTCACAACTGCGCTTAATTAGACACAAATCTACACCAGCCCTGACTTGGCTTACAAAACTGCCTGCGAACAGCATTATTAAAAGTTGCACATTTTGTCACACAGGATAAAAAGTCGCAGAGTGGCACCATACAAAGTGGTATACTTAAGTAAGAAATGTAATTTCTCACTTGCCCTGCACCAGTCATAAATCTGATGCAGGAAAACAGTTTCCACTACATGAATTAACCCCTTAAGGACGCAGCCAATTGGGCCTTAAGGACGCAGACAATTAAATTTTTATGTTTTTGTTTTTTCCTCCTCGCTATCAAAAAATCATAACTCTTTTATATTTTCATCCACAGACTAGACTAGTATAAGGGCTTATTTTTTGCGCGACCAGTTGTCCGTTGTAATGTCATCACTCACTTTACCATAAAATGTATGGCGCAACCAAAAAAATACTATTTGTGAAAACCGCAATTTTGCTAATTTTGGAAGGTTTTGTTTTCACGCCGTACAATTTACGGTAAAAGTGACATGTGTTCTTTATTCTTTGGGTCAATAAAATTTAAATGATACCCATGATAACATACTTTTTTATTACCGTTGCTCTTAAAAAAAATCGCAAACTTTTTAACCAAATTAGTACGTTTAAAATCCCCCTATTTTGAAGACCTATAACTTTTCCATATAAGCGGCAGGATGAGGGCTAATTTTTTCGCCGTAATCTGTACTTTTTATTGATACCATATTTGCTTATATAGAACTTTTAATCCATTTATTATACATTTTTTGGGAATAAAATGTTATAAAAAAGCATCTATTTTGGACTTTTTTTATTTTTACGTTCACGCCGTTCACCGTACGGTATCATTAACATTTTATTTTAATATTTCAGATATTTATGCACGCGGCGATACCAAATATGTATATAAAATATTTTTGTAACACTTTTTGGGGCTGAAATAGGGAAAATGGAACAATTTACGTTTTTATTGGGGGAGGGGGGTTTTCACATTTTTTTTACTTTATTTTTTTACTTTTTACACTTTAATAGTCCCCATAGGGGACTATTTATAGCAATCACTCAATTGATAATCCTGTTCAGTGCTATGTATAGGACATAGCACTGATCAGGGTTATCGATCATCTTCTACTCTGGTCTGCGGGAAGGCAGATCAGAGCAGAAGATGCCGGGAAGGCAGCGGAGCCAGGTGAGGGGACCTCCGTCTGCCGTGCTGGATGATCGGATCTATATTGATCACGGCATCTGAGGGGCTAATGGCAGACGTCCGCGGGATCGCGGGTGTCCGCCATTACGGGCGGGTCCCTGGCTGCGATCAGCAGCCGGGACCTGCCGCGCATTATCCAGGCATCGCTTCGATGCTCGTGGTTATGCTTAGGACATAAATGTACGTCCTGTTGCGTTAAGTACCACCTCACACGGACGTACATTTACGGTGCTCATCGTTAAGGGGTTAATGGGGTAAAAATATGTTCAGCTACACCACTCTTGATGAATTCCCCCATAGTTTTTACTTGCTTTTTTCATTCTGGAAATTGTAGCCCGTGCCCAAGACTCTACACAGCAATCTGATGTTCTAGACTTTTACCCAAAAGGCAACATGTTTAGGTAACTGTATTTAAATGTTGTCTTTTGGAAACTAGTGTTTTCCAAACAATAAGTTTTGTTTATTTAGCACTATGTCATTATAAGTCTAGGTAAACAAATCATCTTATCAATAATAAGGCTGTTACAATGAAAAACAAATGCATTATTTTAATGGATAAAGATTTTAACAGCCTCAGACTAGGAGAATATTCATTGCTATACATATTAATATGCAAATACTGATCAATGATAGGATGAGCCCCCAAATGTTAAATATCACAACAACAAAGGTAGTTTATATCATCCTCCCCCATAGTCTGCACAGTTAGTTCTATTTTATGGGGCATTATGGGGCTAAAAAAAGTAAAGTGAAAATAAAAATAATTATGATTTAGAGCGAAAACTAGAAAATAAAATTATGAAAGGCACTCCTCCTTTTATATTGAGGGCTGCATTTTCTGGTCCCTGCCCGCTCCTGAAAATTGAAAGACAAAAAAAATAAAATAAACATGTCAATGTACATTTTTAAACAGGGATCAATTTATGTGGGCGGCCGCCAGTCCTGACCTCCTGCCAGTCCCTCACTACGATTCCGTCTCATTTCTTCTGTGCCATGCATCTCCTCAGAAACCATTGTAGACGAGTCGTGCCAGGGGTAGAGACCTGGGAGCCACCTGCAGCAGAAAGTCCATCCCGCTTTGCAGCAGGCTTTGGTGAAAACCAGTGGCTCCTTAGACTCCGCTCCCTGGTACGGCTCACACCATCGTCCACAACAGGTATAGTGGATCCACACCACCTGCTGTTACAGTAAGATCCGGCCATTGATCCTACTAAGGTTCCTTTGCCTAACATTGCTGATCTCACCACCATCGTGGCACAACAGTCGCAGTAGCTAGCTCATCAAGTGCAACAGTTGAACCAATTATCAGCAATGATGCGGATAACAGCTTCTCTCCTTTCAACAGCCGAAGCAGCCTCAACCTGTTAATGTGGCTCTTTCGGTTTCTGCAGCTTCTGTGGCATCCATCGGCTCCAAGCTACGTCTGTCCCTGCCGACAAAGTACAAAGGTGATCCAAAATTGTGCAGAGGGTTTGTCATTCAGTGTTTCATGCATCTGGAATTAATGGCTGACCAGTTCCCAACGGAGCGAGCTAAGGTGGCTTTTGTAGTCAGTCTACTCTCCGGGAAAGCCTTGGCCTGGGCTACACCTCTCTGGGACCAAAATGATCCTGTATCTTCCAACTTGCAAGCCTTCTTCTCAGCTTTCTGCAATGTTTCGGAAGAGCTTGCACGGACCTCCTTTGACGAAACCGCACTACTGAACCTCCGCCAAGGGGACTCTACTGTTGGTGACTATGCAGTCCAGTTCCGCACCCTAGCCTCCAAATTAGTCTGGAATGACGAGGCCCTGTGTGCTACCTTTAAAAAAGGACTTTCCAGTAGAGTGAAAAATGCTTTCGCTGCACAATACCCTCCATCTTCCCTGAGTGACTTCATTCAGTTATCCACTCGAATAGATGTGCGTTTTGCTGAGAGACAGGAGGAACTTTGCCAAGAACGTGAACCAGTTTGGATATGCCACCTTCTCCGTTGTGCCTGTGTTCCAGCACCACCTCAACCACCCTCCTTGCCCTTAGCCGAAGAAGCTATGCAGGTGGATCTTGCCCGTCTAATCCAGCAGGAGAGGTTCTGCCAACTAAATGACAATGTGTGTCTCTACTGTTCCAGCCCGGAGCATTTCCTCAAAGATTGTCCTTTGCGACCACCATGTCCGGGAAACGCACGCACCTAGGAAACGTGGGAGAGGCATCCCTAGGTGTGAATTTCACCTCTTCTCAATTGACCACACCAGTTCAAGTCTATACCTCTACCAGTGCTTCGTTCTTCACCTCAGCCTTTCTGGACTCAGATTCTGCTGGAAACTTTATCAATGCCTCCCTGGTCAATGAATACAGTGTCCCGGTGACACGGCTCATTAAGCCATTGTACATTTCTTCTATCAATGGAGAATGCCTAAACTATGCGGTGCAATTCTGCACTGAACCTCTTTTATTGCAAGTGGGAATATTGCACAAGGAGAATTTCAAGTTCTATGTGCTTCCTCATTGTACTTCAGAACTTATCCTTGGTCTCCCTTGGCTACAACGTCATGCCCCGGCTCTAGACTGGCAAACTAGTGAAATCACCCGCTGGGGGTCCTACTGCCAGAACCACTGCCTGGCATCTCTACAACCCAAGTTTCTCACTGCCTCCTTTCCTGCCTGGCCTGCCTCTTCCTTATCAGGACTTTACAGATGTGTTCTGCGAACAGCAGGCTCAAAGTCTTCATCCACACCATCCCAATGATTGCCTGATTGACCTTCTGCCTAGGACTACGCCTCCTCGAGAAAGAATCTACCCCTTGTCTGTTCCCAAAACGCAAGCTATGGCTCAATACATCAAGGAAATCTCCAGAAGGGCTTCATCCGGAAATCCTCCTCCCTGCTGGTGCTGGATTCTTTTTTGTGGAAAAGGACGGCTCTCTCCGCCTATGTATTGATTACCGGGGACTTAATAAAATCACTGTCTAGAATCGATACCCTTTACTTTCGAGACATGACTTATCGAGACATGACCCAGAAAAAAACCCTTCTTCCTCAAATTTGATGCCTCTTCGGTAGGAATTGGCGCTATTTTGACCCAAAAGACCTCCAGGGGAAAAACCGTGACTTGTGTTTTTTTTTCTCCAAGAACTTTTCGCCTGCCGAGAGGAATTATTCCATTGGAGATCGTGAACTATTGGCCATTAAACTCGCCTTGGAAGAATGGTGTCACCTACTCTAAGGCTCTACTCATCCAGTCAGTATCTACACAGACCATAAGAACCTTTTGTACCTTCAGTCCGTCAGCGTCTGAATCCCCGGCAAGCCAGGTGGTCTCTTTTCTTCTCCAGATTCCATTTCCTAATCCATTTTGGTCCGCGGATAAGAATATCAAGGCCGATGCTCTTTTCAGGGATTCTAATGTGGTGGGTCTGGACTTCCTCTCCTCGGCACATAGTGCCTCCTGAACATTTGGTCTCTGTCACACCTCTTGACCTACAGCAAGTTCCACCTGGGAAGTCTTTTGTACAATCTCACCTTAGAATTAAGGAATTGAATTGGGGACATTCTTCTCTATTGGCCGGGAACCCCGGAATTCGAAAGTCTACTCAGCTAATCTCTCGTCATTATTGGTGGCCAAACTTGGAACGCAATATTTCTGATTTTGTCCATTCCTGCACTACTTGTGCCAGAGACAAGGCTCCACGCCTTAAAACTGCAGGCCTTCTTCAACATTTGCCCATTCCAGAGTGCCCTTGGACACACATCGCCATGGACTTCATCACTGACCTACCATCCTCCTCTAACAACACAGTCATCTGGGTTGTCACAGATCGTTTCTCCAAAATACCCCATTTTGTTCCTTTGCCTCGACTTCCCTCTGCTCCTCAGCTGGCGGATCCATTCTTCAGGCATATTTTTAATTCACATGGTTTGCTGTTACACGTACAATTTGTCTCTAACTTCTGGTGAGCGCTCTGTTCACGCCTAAAAGTCAAGTTAGACTTTTCTTCTTGATGGATTGGAAGGGTTTTGGCCCCGAGGAGAGATCCTGGGAGCCTGACGAGAACATTTTAGATCAGAACCTGGTGCTGAAGTTCCTGCAGCACAAAAAGAGGGGGAGACCCAAGGGGAGGGTGTTACTGTTATGAGTAGCGCTGCGGCCAGACATGCTGGGCGCAAGCGCACTCCTGCCCTGCTCTTTCATACTTGCTCTGCTGCAGTTCGCATTGATTTACTATGACTATGTCTCATTCCTTCTGTGCCAAGCATCTCCTCAGCATCCTTTGTGGACGAGTCGTGCCAGGGGTAGTGACCTGGGAGCCGCCTGCCGCAGCAAGTCCATCCCGCTTTGCGGCAGGCTCTGGTGAAAACCAGCTGCTACTTAGACTCCACTCCCTGGTATGGCTCACGCCATCGTCCACAACAGGTATAGTGGATCCACACACCTGCCCTTACAGAAGACAGGAACCTAAAAATGTTGCTAACAATAATTAGTGTTGCTCGCGAATATTCGCAATTCGAATATTATTCGCGAATATCGCATATTCACGAATTCGCGAATTTCGCGAATATAGCGCTATATATTCGTAATTACGAATATTCGTTTATTTATTTATTTTTTTTGTTTTTTGTTTTTTTCTTCACAGTACACATCACAGTGATCACCCCTCTCTGCTTCCAGCTTGTGTGGTGTAAAGAAGGCTCTAATACTACTGTGTGAGACTGGTGTGCAAAAATTAGCATATGCGAAAATTAGCATATGCTAATTTTCGCATATGCGAATTTTCTCGTATGTTAATTTTATATATGCTAATTTTCGCATACGTGAATTTACGCATTTGCGAAAATAAAACGAGAATATGACGAATATGCGAATATTCGCGAATATATGACGAATATTCGTCCATATATTCGCGAATATTCGCGAATTCGAATATGGCCTATGCCGCTCAACACTAACAATAATAAAAATTTAGAAATAGGCCATTTAAATGTAAAAATAATATATTTTTTCTAATTCATTTTTAAACTTTTTTATTAGTAATGCATTTTTTTATTGTGTTTAATAAAGTGTGTGTATGTGTGTTTCACTTTTTTTTCTATTTTTAGGTAGTACTACTACTCCCAGCATGGTACAGACTGTTCCATGATGGGAGCTGTAGTACCTGTACAGATCACAGCAGGTGTCACTCCTGACACCTGATGTATAGATGTGAATAGAATTCACATCACTTATTCATATTTCATGCAGAGAGCTGTGATTGGCCAGATGGTTCCAGCCAATCCCAGCTCTATGTGGGAAATATGAATAATAGGTATATATACTGCATATGCTCATATTACAGTGGGACCAGAGAAGAGCGGCCGTCCGCCCGCATCTATACATTGTACAGGACGATTGCATCGGGTGTCAGAAGTGACACCTGCTGCGATCTGTCTATTATTGCAGGTACTACAGCTCCCAGCATGGAGTAGAGTGTGCTTCATGTTGGGAGCAGTAGTACCTGCAGTTGAGGATAGATCACAACATGTGTCATTCCTGACACCCAATGCCATCATCCTATCTAGATGTGAGAAAGCTGCCCGCATCTACTGCATACATTATACAGGACGATCGCAGAGGGTGTCAGGAGTGACAACCAGGGCTATCTGTCTATTAGCACAGGTACTACTACTCCCATTTCCTCTGTAGTATTCAGCAGCTAATAAGTACTGGAAGGATTAAGATCTTCTAATAGAAGTAATTTACAAATCTGTTTAACTTTCTGGCACCAGTTGATTTAAAAAAAAAAAGTTTTCCACCGGAGTACCTCTTTAAAGAGTACCTCTCATTAAGTTGATACATTTTATAATCCTCCCAGTTCACTGCCCCCATCATGATTAACCTCCCCCTGCCTTTATTTATTATTTTTTAGTTTTCTGCTCAGCCTCAGGTTTAGGTTAACAGACTGGGAAGCCATACAGGGGAGAACTTCCTCCCTTACTCTGCAATCAACAGCAAATGTCAGTTAAGTGTGAGAGGAGCTATGGTTGGATAAGTTTGAACACACACCCCTCAGCACTCCAGACTGCATTTCCTGTGTTTGGACTTCTTCCAGGCCAACAGGAGTCCAAAGTCTGTGCAAAAGATGGGGAGGGAAATTTGCTCTGGACAAGTAGGGAGACATCGTCCAGCTTTTTTAACACAAATAAAACATAGAACACTTCATTTTTTTAATCCAAATACATTAGAAATATATTTTATTTACCATAAGGAGTGCAATAGCAAAAATTAGTTTTAATGAAACTGCCCATTTAAGATTGATGCATATGTGAGACCTGGTGGTGCCATCCCATACCCTGTTGACATGTATAGGGATAGGTCGGCACTTCCGTGGAATCTGCGGTGGTGCAGGAAGTAGGCTAAAGCCACTGGTAGAAGAAAGATGATGCAGAGCACTCACCAGTAATGCATAATGAAGATTTATGATGCCATAGTGTAGTACATGGATGCGTTTCAGTGTGGGAGCCTTACTCAACTGTCTGTCTTCTACCTGTAAAAAATAGTGAAATACAAACGCGTTTCGAGCTAGCACCCAGCTCTTAGTCAAGGCCAAGGTTGAGGTGCATCAATATGTTTCTACAAATTGTATTTTTAAAAATACTAGTATGTATATGTTACTTCCAGTTATTGTTATCCAAGATAATATCATACTGTAATTAGTTTTTTTCTCTTATTTAAAATATTACCAAAGAAAATATATTTAATTGGAAATTCAATGGATTATACAACAGTGTTTATAATGTAATTAGAAATATTAAAACCATCTGTATGTTACACAATGAACCTGATAAAAGAAACATTTATATTAATAGCATTATAATGCTAGTAATGTGCATATTATTAATGAGCCGAGTGGATGGTTCTGCCAACTCAATAGACATTACATGCAATATATCAATGTATATTAAGAACATAAATAACAAAGAAGCAACATGCTTGGGAATTGGGATTAAATGTTGTCTCCTGACAACAATAAGTCTGCACAATGTGAAACTAATAAATTATATTGTAGTAATACACAAAGATTTTAGCAGCCTTCAGACTAAGAGACGATTCATGGCTATGAAGAATAAAATGCACACAATAACCGGTGATAAGAAGTCTCCCAAATGTCATACATCATTCTAGTATAAAATAAAATGTGTTGACATTTATTGCTCCTGTTTATTAACCATAAACTATTTAGGATTTACCACACTAACAAATTGCACTTCATTAAATCAGATAATAAGATTTATATCAGTTTATTCTCAAGGGTTTTCTCTGTGTGCGCTAAAAATGTTAAAAGCAAAGTTGAGAATTAGTTGCAGATTTTAAGCATGGTTCCTTATTTATCTCACAATTTAAAAAATATCACTCTTTCTATTAGTTATATGTGCATTCTAACCTAGGCTGGTTTAGGGTAGCCAAGATACAGGTGAAGTTATCAGTCCTTAAGTGTATAAATTGTTGGACTTAAGTTTGATAACATATGTAGTTGGGAACATGCCACACAAGATCCTTGGAATTCCTAGCAACCCCCTTTTTATTCCATAAAAGACACCAACCTGTTTTTTTTTAATGGGGGTGGGGCTTGACAACATTTTGTAGGAAAAGAAAGAACAGAAAGGGTTGGCACAAGTAAGAGTGAAATAGGAAAAGGAGAAACAAATGCAGCCAAACAAATTTAGAGCACATTATGTCTATTGTCTATCAAGGTCTTTCTCCTTTACTTCCACGCTGAGAACGCTGGGTCATTGACACTTAGGTCCTCAGCACATACACATGCATGTTGATCTCTTCAATGGCGCACGGCGAGATTTCTTAGCGAGTGCTCTGACAATCAAATGGCTGCCCCCGTTGCATCACAGTGGTGCCAATCACTAAACACCAAAACTGTTTAAATGCCACGATCGATTAACCAGCATTGGAGTAATGCAATGTATGTACAGTTGTATGCAATGTATGTACAATGTATGTGCAATGTATGTAAGGGTGCATTCACACTACGGTTTGTTAATACGGTCACCGGATCCGACTGGGGGGAGTGAAAACCTTGCGCTCTCGGTGAGACAGTGACTCCGGTCGGCTCAATTTTGCCCCATATCCGGTTTTGTGACCGGACTTAAAACCATGGTATACTCCGTTTTTGAGTCCGGTCACAAAACCGCAATACAAATTCTGCCAAAAGAATGAACTAAGCATGTTTGTACGCGGTGTGAAGGGGCCCTTAGTTTTACGAAATCTGGGCCACTATGTCTTCTTGCTTTTCTGTAGATTGATCATTGGTTATCCTATCAGCAACCTGCAATCACCATTTGTTCCACAACACCCTGCTACCAAAAGAGTACGGGGAAGATTTATCAAAACCTGTGCAGAGGTTGACCATTTGACAGTAGCAATCAATAACATTGATTCTTTTATTTTTCACAGGTCTTTTTAAAAATTAAATAATATAATTGGTTGCTATGGATAACTGCACCACTCTTCCTCTACATAGGATTTGATAAATCTCCCCTAACTAATTTAAAGACTGATAGATATTAGTTTTCTTTCTTTATTTTAATTTTTTTCCAGCAATGCCTATACATTTATAGCTACAATTTAGTGTAATGACCATAGAGGTGACAATCCTCAAGTTTTCTCTTGTGGGATGTGTGTGGTGGGGGAAGGGAAATGGACGGGTGGGAATGGGTAGAGGGATGTGGGTAGGAGAGGGAAGATGAAAGAAAAGAAAGGGGAATAAGAGATCACTTGACCACTTAAAAGGGTGCAAAAATTATTTATTATAAACTATGGGATGGGTTAGTAGGTAGATGGTACAAAGTACAGATAACACACTATAAAAAAAACTATAAAAATGTAAAAACATGTCCCCTTTAAAAAATAAAAATAAGCATGGCATAAAAACGATATAATTTTACTAGATATCCAGACAGTCTAAGCCTATTTTTCCACTTTTTTTTTCTGTATTTTTTTTTAAACAGTAGAAGTTTATTGAAAGTTTTCCCAAAAAAAAGTACAAATAATACAAACACACATGAAGGCACGTGTGTCATACACACAGGATAGGATAAAAAAAATCACGTGTATCAATAACAGTAAGAATAATCCTGGGTATATTCAATGGAGGCTCCACAGTATGGGTAGCAAGGGACTACCCTTGCAGGTTCTTGACTGAGTAGGCTTGATGGAGCTCTACACAGAGGAGGTAAAAAGCAAAAGAAAAAGGAGGGGGAGAGGGATGGACACAGAGTGGGAGGAGATGACAAGAGAGAACGAGGAACAAGGGTATAGGAAAGAGAAGGCTTACCTCTCGACAGGGTGCACAGGCTAAGACTCTCCAACATGACGTGTCGACATCAGACAGTCGCTAGATAGTGTGAGGGAGAAGGGCGCGAACATCCCCTAAATTGGCAATTAACTCGGGGGATCTGGAGGCTCCAGATTTATAGATCTATATTCAGAGGAGGATATGAAAGAGACCCAAGGGCCCCAGATCAGGTGGTGTTTGTCCATTGATCGTCTGGAATACGCTATTAATTCTTCCATCCTATGGAGATGGGAGAGTTCCCATAGCCACGATGAGAAAGAGGGTGGGGAAGTGGATTTCCACAGCCTAGGGATGACCGTCCTAGCCGCTAGAAACATAAATCTAGCTAGATGAGTAGGCCACTTTGGGTGAAGGGGGGGGGAAGGATGAATAGTAACAAGGGTCCCGAGTCCACATCCAATCTTATGGATGTTAACCTATGGATTACATCCAACACTTGGGTCCAAAAGGAGCAGAGCTTTGGGCATTTCAGCCATATATGAGTTATGGTACCCTCCGACTTCCCACACCTCCAGCATACGTCGGGGGTCCCCGGGAAGAAACTGGATAATAGAGCCGGGAACCGATACCATCTGGTTAGAATTTTGAAGTTGGTTTCCTAGGCCCTACAGGAGGTGGAAACTTTGTGACAGTAGCGTAGGTCCACTTTTTTTTTGTTGTTGTTGACAAAAACGCCAATAAAAACGCCCATTCTGCCGCATGGTGGGTTTTTTTTTTGTGAAAAAACGCTGCGGCCAGATGTTAGCTGCAAGTCAATAGGGAACTGCAAAATGCCATATCCACTTGGTGTTTTTAAGTTCGGCTTTTTTTTTTTTATCCTTGTGGCGTTTTTCAGCTATTTTTGGCTCCTTGGCAGGGACAGGGAGTGAGGGAGGTAGGTTGACCTTGTGTTCTGTATACACTATATACAGCTATCTATAGATAGCTGTATATTCTGTATATTGTCCAAAGAGGCTATAGGAGCAGGGTGTCCTGTCAATCTGGTGACAAGATTCCCGGCTTCTGTATAGTTTACACGGGTACACTATGCAGCCCAGTGAGAAAACTGCCACAGAGGACAACATTGGCTGTTTCCACACACCAGGAAAAATGCTAGAAAAAACTGCCAAAACACAGGAAAAAGCTGTGGCAGTTTTTCTGGCGCTTTTGCTGGCATTTTTTTTTTTAGGTGTAATGAAAAAAATAATTGGAAACCTAGCCTTAAAAAGTGCTCAGTGCTTGTGTGGCAACCTGTAAAGGAAATGGGCATTTGGTGCCAAATAAAGAAAGTCTAGAGATGCTACATGTAGCAGTGTAGCAGTTGCACTCATTGTATTCCTGTGGGAAAAAAATACTAGATACAGTTCCAATAGTTCAGTAGTAGATATAGGGTGCTACTATATAGCAATTTGTACTTATAGTATTCCTGTGGAGAAAAGTACTCTGTACAGTTCCAAAACAGTGCTGTGTCCTCCTATGCAAGAGGTTATAGCAAGCAGCGTGATAATGCTCTGCGATGTAATCTGGGAGAGGTGAAATGATATGGTCATAAATAATCTTTGCACCCTTCTTAGTGGTCAAGTGATCTCTTATTCCTCTTTCTTTTCTTTCATCTTTCTTCATCTACTTATATCCCTCTACCCATTCCCACCCCCCATTTACCTTCCCCCCACCACACACATCCCACAATAAAGGACTGTCACCCCTAAGGTCATTACAGTGAGTACAGTGTTTGACAGTTAACCTCAATACTCCCTATAGTAGTTGTGAGCTGTACCACCTCTCCACTTTGAGCTACAATTTAGCTTTCTATTGTAATTAATTGCAATATTTTACTAGCGCTTTAGATTTGCTCATCATGTATCATTTTTCTTTCTATTAATTACACAATTCAAAATAATTTCTGTGCATATTTTTATCATGGAAATTTTACAGTTGAAGGCAAGTAAGGGAAGTTGGGGACCTTTTCCCTGCTGTAATGCTATCTGTAGTTATCTATCAATTTTTAAAGTTAGACTTTAAAGGCCTCAGCAATGTACAGCAAGGTAGCTGTTGAAATACACTACTGTTCCTATTAAAGTACATCTGTAGTGCAATATAACTTATCCCCTATCCGAAGGATAGGGGATAAGTTATAGATCGTGGGGGGTCTGAGCGCTGGGCCCCCCGGTTTCTCTTGGACGGCAGTATGCTGGAAAGGAGGCATTCCATCCCCACATGGCGCGGCGGCCGACACGCCCCCTCCATGTACCCCATAGAGATACATGGAGGGGGTGTGTCTGCCGCGGCTTTCTGCTGGGGGCAAAACTGCACTTCCTGCAGACTGCCGCCGCCCCGTCCAGGAGATCCCAGGGGGCCCCAGCTCTTGGACCCCCTGCGATCTATAACTTATAGTTATGTTGCGCTGGAGTACTCCTTTAACGGACATTACCCTTTAGATATTATCAGTTATTCTGGAAGTAGGTGGAACAAATCACCTTTAGAATGTTAGTATTAAATGTAGTCAAATTGATATTGACAAAACACTGAGAACAGTTGATTCCGCTATCCTCTGTACAGATGAGCCCAGCTTCAAAATTTGTGGAGAGGTTTAATTTAGAAAATACTGGTGTTCTCATATGTTACTGCTACATGTCACCATTCTCATTTTAGAACAACACAATGTTCTTTTGCTATTCAATAGATAGCTTATTTATTCAAACTATGCCAAAATAATATTGAGTTAATATCAAGCAGGTACACTTTGTTGCCTTGTCCTTTGTTGTTGCCTTGTAAAAGTGGAATGAAGAAGAAGGAATGTGAGCTAATATATAACATGTCTAGTATCTACAAACTTTGTGTTGTTTAACCTTATAAACAGTTTGTTACATGCATTTTGTTTTGATATTGAATAATATTGTGTCTTATAATGGATTCACATCTGCACTGGATTAGCAGGCCTTACATTTGCCTTTGGAAACAAGCTGAAGGTTATTTAGGTTTTGCTGTGAGATATATGACCTAGATCGAACTGGATGCTATGACCATCTGAATTTCCTGTGATTTACTGAAAATTCTATTGCTATACTTAAATGAGCGGAAAACATCCAGTAACTTAATTTGTACAAGAAAAATTTCAAATAAAGACAAGTACTCACAAACTTACTTAACATTTTACAATATATTTTATGCAAATTTAAACAGTGAAATTCTGCTGAAGATTTACAATATGTATTTTAGTATCAACTTGGTATTTCTTATCCTTTAGTAGCTTCTAGTGCTGATTACATATTTACTTATTTGACCCAATTTAAAGGGTTAAGTTTTGTTTTTGGCAATGCTGGTCCAAAGTCTTGAACATAGGGGTGCAATGCTGGTCTAGAGTCTTATACATGTTGTATCTGGATTTTGGATATGATGATGCATCATCATAGGGACTTTTTCTGACACATGTGTTAGTAGGATAAGTTATACTGTAGGTAGGTAGCAGTTAGCCATCGGTTGAAATGAAGGTGCCTTCTCCACTGCTAGGTATGGACAGCTTTGCTTAGAGCTAATAGCGAGGGATAGCACTTTGGATCATTTTTATTTGTGTGATTGCATATTCCTCAGTGTCTACCTACCTGCAAGAAAACTGCCAAATTCATCAAGGGATGCATCACCTCTGCCTCTATGAGTTTATCTTACTTCACTAGACATGATGGTATCTCCATGTTAATGATATAGTCACAATATTTATCCTACATACGGTTAGCATTTCTCTTTTAACTAATCATGTATATGTGATAGATTTGTTGACCCTATGTTTTTCTTCCGGACTACCCACCCATACTTGGTTTTCTGATAATTATTGTGCACATTGTTATGGGTAGATTATTTTACTGTATATCCATTAAAAGTTACATTTTAAAATGGTACATGTGTTTGCTGGTAACCCAATATGTATTATAGAGTAATATAGATGGATGTATATTGTACATCCTTTGGATTAGATAACTAGCACTACTCAGCAGCACTAATTAACTCCTTCCTTGCTCATCTGAGCTGTACTGCGGCTGTCAGCTGTGAACACAGTTCAGCCCCGCCATTGCTAGGTTCCCGTGAGCTGAATCTGGCAATGTTCCAAAGTTCAGTGAGCCACAAACTCCCCAAAGTTGGGATTAAATCCGGATTTGGGGGGCTCAGCTTGCTCAATAGTTGCTATGACTGTAAGAATTATGAATGAACATATCATTAATCGGTTGCAATACAGTGACCAAGCAGCTAAATAATTTCCTAGTTCATGGATTTGGTTGTCCATGCATAAGAAGTATAATTATCGTATGCCTGAATATGTGGAGGAGATTTATATATATATATATATATATATATATATATATATATATATATATATATATTAAAAGCCTTAACAACCTCAATAGTCATAAAAATGCCAAATTGCTTATTTAAAAAGTCATATCTACATGGATCTTTATTCAACAGATCTATATCTGTTCTATTCAATTCTAGCTAAAAAATACTATTTTTTTTTACATAGTAATGTTAGCAATCTACACGCCTCAGTGTAATTACTTCTGTAAACTGTTTGAACATGCGTTTACTATATCTGTCATCATATCTGTTTCCAAGTGATGACAGGTGCATTTAGATGGAACACACAAAGTAACAAATTATTCCCCATGGAAATCCCTCACATCGCTCAGACTCAGATCCTTTCCTCTGTTATTCCTTATTTATGAAAAAGTAATTTTACCTTATTAGCAATTTAATTGTCATCTTTCTTCAACGAGAACCTTATTGCTCTTACATTAAGTGGACGCACTTAGAAATACACTTTAAGATAGTGGAGTCACACGGAATGTCTGCAGAAAAACAAAGGGGCTTAAAAGTACCGTAATAATCATATTATTCTAAGAAGGAATAATTGGTAACAAGTATTGTTAAAGATGTAGGCATCAGGTTCAGAAATGGGAATTTTCAATAGCAGGATATAACGGGATTTAACCACAGACACAGTAGGTATGTACCTATAGGTTACCATGGCAGAAGGGTGTCTGCTGGAACCTGGATAAATGTGCATAAATGTGAGCATTGTGTATTTATAGACACAAAAATGTATGCATATTAATAGGACTATGTAGGCACGTGTAGTACTCTGAGTGAAAAATACTTATTGGAAGCTGTAGAAGGTGTTAGGCAAGGACTCATAGATGATGTCTGCACCAACCACTGCATGAGAAGGGGCTATTCCTAGATTTAAAGGTTTATTCAGGAATAGAAAAAGAAAGCTTCCCGTCTGTCTCCGGGTTTGGTGTGGTTCTCTAGTTCAGTTCTATAAAAGTGAATGGAGCCAAGTTGTAATACCGCACACAACCTGGGGACAGACGTGGAGCTGTTTTTGAAATAAATTAGCTCTTTTTATCTAACCCCTTTAAATATATATATATATATTTTTTTTATATATATATTTTTATATATAATCTAAAAATCACTCCCCTTCTTAATTACTTAGCTAAAAAAAAGTTAGCTGTAGCTCATGGTTGATATTGTTACAGGAAATCAATAGGCTGACACCTCCGTTCATGTCAGGAACTGTCCAGAGTACAAGCATATCCCCATAGCCAACCTCTCCTGCTCTGGACAATTCCTGATAAGGACAGAGGTGTCAGCAGAGAGCACTGTGGTCAGACTGAAAACAACTCCAGACAAAAAACTACTTCTAGTGGAGCATACAGCAGCTGATAAGTACTGGAAGTAATCTAAAACCAATCTAACTTTGTGGCACCAGTTGATTTGAAAAACTTTGTGTTCCACCAGAGTACTCCTTTAAATTAGATCTAAAATATTAGCCTTTTGTAAAGATATGTGAACATGACTTCCAATCCTTTATGTATTGGGTTTTGACATTTCAAATCCCTGGATTGTGTTAGAATAATAAATAACTTTTAATGTAGATTTCTATCATTAGTTTAAAGTTATAGCATTGGTATAATTCTTCCTGTGATAAATAAATTACATAGAATTAAAGTTTAATGACCATATAGGAACTGCATCAGCTTTTATGTAGCTATTTTTACCTACATACAATACATATTGATTTTTCCTGAAACGGTAATGGTTGACTTAGAGGCTATGGACACCTTTGATTACATTATGATTCTTTTGCTTCCTCACTGTGAAATTAAGTAACTCTAAATACTATAGTCTTCATTAAAATTTTCTTCCTTTGTTTAGTAAACTTTTCTGTATAGGAACTATATAATCTTTAATGTACTTTAGCTATTTTTTGCCTCCTGGACGTATTAATTTTTTTCCCCTTAAATGTAATGACTGATTAAAAAAAATTAACTGATAGCATAGATAAAAGGCTATCTATACTTTTGAAGGGATTTTTTATTTTATTTTTTTAACTTTTTCTCCCCCTCCTAAAACTGAGACTCTTTTATGATAATGTTGATTGGTATTATATTTAAAAGTAACCTACCATTTGCTGCTATATAGTCTAAGGCTTTTTTAAAGCCTATTATTGTTCAGACATATATAATCAATGAGTGTCTCTGATGGATGACATAAGGTCCCATTTAAAAAGAGAGAAGACAGTGTGCATATCTTCAGGGAGGGAAGATTATACATGTTGTACTGTCTGGGAGTGTAGAAAAAGAGGACACACATATAGCAGTCTGCAAATTGAAGAATAAAGAGATCACTATGGCTGAGTATTTGTAGAACTATTTAAGGGGAGAAAGGGGGAAAACCTTAACTTCTTAACCTCTTTGTCTCTCAGCATAGTAAAGCCCTCATAGACTGTAGAAGGAGGAATCGGTCTAAGTATTACTGGGAGAGATGCACCAACATGAAAAAGTCTGGAATGAAAAGTCTGGAAAAGGGAGCAGGTGGCAAACTGCATATCAGGGATAGGATGTTCTGAAAATGAATAAAGAAACAGAGATTACAGCATGTAGCTTATGGCAACCATCTAATTGTAATGGGTCATGGCAGGTGGTGGATCCTCTGGGCATGTGTGGATGATGACGTGAGCCGTGCCAGGGAGCGGAGTCTAAGGTGCCGCTGGTTTTCAACAGAGCCCGCCGCAAAGCGGGATGGTCTTGCTGCGGCAGGCGGCACCCAGGTTGCTACCCCTGGCACTACTCGTCCACACAGGTAGCTGGGAGGTAGCGTGGCACAGAAGGAGACAGGTACACGGAAACAGGGACACAGGACTTTCACTATGGCACTAGGCAACCAAAGATCTGGCAGGGAAACAGGGGAGGAGCTGATATTTAAGGACAGGGGACAAGTGTAGACACTTAATTAATTGAGTACTGGCCCATTAAGTGAAAGATCTCCAGTGCGCATGCGCTCTAGGAGGCAGGGGCACGCGTTCTGTGGCTGCGAGGACACGGAGAGGCGGAAGATGAGGGAGTGAGTGACGGCCTGGGATTTGAAGCGGGCACATAAGCAGAGAGCGCTCACGGCTGGCATGTCCGGCCGGAGCCAAGGTTTACAGTACCCCCCCCCCCCCTTTGGTCTCCCCCCTCTTCTTTTGATTTCAGAGAGTTCCCCACTACATGAGACCAGGGGGTTACTGGAATGGGCAAAGGCTGTAAGGAACTTGCAGGCTTCTGTCGTGAAGTCTTCCGTCTTCTAAGGTGACCAACTGGCAAGGAAGAATGTCCCCAATTCAAGACTTTACGTCTGAGTTTAACAGGCACAGAAGATATCACAGGAGGAACAAGACAGTGATCTTGGCAATATTGTCCCCAACAAGTGATTTCACCAGATTTCCAGTCAAGTTGTGGAGAAGGACGTTAAAGCCAAGGAAGACCAAGAAGAAGCTCCGAAGTACAATGTGGTAGCACATAGAACTCAATATTTTCCTTATGCAAATTACCTACTTGAATGACGAGGGGTTCCATGCGAAATTGCATCTTACAGTTTAGATTTTGTCCATTAACAGAAGAGATGTAGATGGGCTTGGCAAGACGAGACACTGAAAGATGGTATTTATGGAACTGGGAGTCACCAATGAAGTTACCAGCAGAATCGGAGTCCAAAAGAGCAGAATCGATGAAAGACGTCTAGGAAAATACTTGAACTGGGGTGGTCAAGCGAGGAGAGGTAATATTAACATCTAGGGAAGCCACTCCTACTTGTCAAAGTTGAGAGCGTTCTCCCGGACGCGGAGGATGTATAGAACAGTCTGTGAGAAAGTGCTCCAGACTGGCACAACATAGGCACAAATTCTCATTGCGTTGACGGGAATTTTCCTGTTGCGTTAAGTAAAAACGGCACACTTCCATAGCCTCTTTGGCAGAAGGCAGAGTAGACAGTAAGGTTGGATGTTGGAACACAGGGTCAGACGAGGTAAACGACGTGTTCGGGCAGGTTCTTTTTCCAAAGGAAGTTCCTCCAGAGGAAGTTCCTTATAAAGGATGTAGCCCAGGCCAAAGCTTTTCCAGATAGTAGCACTAGCTACCCTAAATCTTGAATTAAAATGTCAAAATTCATCTTTTATTCTCAGGGATTGTGAAGCCCTAGTGTTTGCTCATGCTGCTGCCAACTCCAGGCTGTGCCATTCAGACACTATTTGGTCTCCTCATGCTTTAGCCAACTCCAGGCTGTGCCATTCAGCCAATATATGATTTACTGATGCCGCTGGGCCTGGGTCTGGCACTTAATATTTTGTTATGTTAGCACTAGCCACCCTAAATCTTGAATTTAAATTTCAAAATTCATATTTTATTCTTAAAGGGGTATTCCAGGCAAAACCTTTTTTCTATATGTATCAACTGGCTCCGGAAAGTTAAAAAGATTTTCTATTCTATTAAAAATTCTATTAAAAAATCTTAATCCTTTCAATAGTTATTAGCTTCTGAATTCATATTTTATTATTAGGTATTGTGAAGCCCTAGTGTCTACTCATGCTTTAGCCAACTCCAGGCTGTGCCATTAAGCCAATATATGGTTTACTGATGCTGCTGGGCCTTGGTCTGGGCCTAACATTTTTGTTATGGTAGCACTAGCTACCCAAAATCTCAAATTTTCATTTCAAAATGAATCTTTTAATCTTAGGTATTGTGAAGCCCTAGTGTCTACTCATGCTCCTGCCAACTCCAGGCTGTGCTATTCAGACACTGTATGGTCTCCTCATGCTTAAGCCAACTACAGGCTGTGTCATTCAGCCACTATATGGTCTCCTCATGCTTCAGCCACATCTTTGATATAATCTAACAGGGATAGATATTTTTGTCTTTAAACTCTCAATATTGATTTAGGTACAATAAATGATTTTTATTTCCATATTTTCCTTGTTACAGTGAGTTTTTTAGAATCTCTAAACATCTAGCTCTGATCACAATTGATCGATTGTATGGAGAAGAAATTTTGCAGTACAGATCCCCTGCTGTAGTGTTTGACAAAGTAAAATCTTTTGTTTTGTTTTAAGGATTTTCTAGAGAATCAAAATGTTCCAAAATAAACGGATCGGTGTTGCTGCACATTGTTCGCTCTTTATTCTTATTTAACAATCATCAAACCTTTAATGTTTTCAAATCAACTGGTAGCAGAAAGTTATACATATTTGTAAATTACTTTTTAAATACTATTTAAAAATCATAATCCTTCCAGTACTTAACAAATTCACAGTCTGTTTAGATGGACAGATACCAAGGGCATGTATTTGCAAATAACAAAGTTTTCACAGAAACAAAACAAGCAATCAAAACTTAATATTTAATAGTTACTTTAAAAAACTAGGTATACATATCAACACAAGATATTAATGTGACTACAAATTCTCAGTGAGAAACCAATAATCAATCAAAAATCAAAAGACAAGCCCGGACAAAAACTTATCATGAGCCTCTGATAAAGAAGAGGAACAATTAGTTGAGTACCCTAGTCCCAATGCGTTTCACCCGTAATATTCTGTAAGGGATTCTCAGGGGACACAAATACGGGATTATACACAATTTTTTTAAAAGACAGAAGTTATATCCACAATCGGATTACGTGTGTTGAGTACATTTAGATAGAGATGCAATACTGCAGTAATCATTATGATACGTCTGATGCCCCACTATGATATATCTTCTCCACATCAGTGAAGATACTGCATATTAGCAAACAACTAAACACCAAATCAAGTCCATAATCAATAGACAATATATCATATCTTTATATACACATATCAATATAATTAATGCAAAAGGTCACAAAGAAGTAAAAATCCACAGCCCATGGTTAGGCCACTCACTGCGCCCTGCACAAACAATAGGATAGATGTGCAGCTGTCTTTTTAAAATGTATGTATAATCCCAGATTTGTGGCCCCTGAGGATCCCGTACAGAATATAAAGGGTGAAACGCGTTGTGACTAGGGTATTTTGTCCGGGTTTGTCTTTTGATTTAGATTTTTAGCTAATTATTGATTTCTCACTGAGAATTTGTGGTCACATTAATATCTAGTGTTGATATGTAACTATTAAATATTAAGTTTTAAATCCCTCTAGTATTTAGCAGCTGCTGTATACTACAGAGAAAGTTGTGTAGTTCTTTCCAGTCTGACCACAGTGCTCTCTGCTAACACCTCTGTCCATGTCAGCAGGAGAGGTTTGATATAGGAATTTGCTCCTGTTCTGAGCAGTTACTGACACGGACAAAGGTGTCAGCAGAGAGCACTGTGATCAGACTGGAAACAACTACACAACTTCCTCTGGAGCATACAGCAGATGATAAATATTGGAAGGATTAAGCTTTTTAAAAAGAAGTATCTGTTTAACCCCTTAAGGACTCAGGGTTTTTCCGTTTTTGCACTTTCGTTTTTTCCTCCTTACCTTTTAAAAATCATAACGCTTTCAATTTTCCACCTAACAATCCATATTATGGCTTATTTTTTGCGTTGCCAATTCTACTTTGCAGTGACATTAGTCATTTTACCCAAAAATGCACGGCGAAACGGAAAAAAAAATCATTGTGCGACAAAATCGAAAAAAAAAACGCCATTTTGTAACTTTTGGGGGCTTCCGTTTCTACGCAGTGCATATTTTGGTAAAAATGACACCTTATAATTATTCTGTAGGTCCATACGGTTAAAATGATACCCTACTTATATAGGTTTGTTTTTGTCGCACTTCTGGAAAAAATCATAACTACATACAGGAAAATTTATCCGTTTAAAAATGTCATCTTCTGACCCCTATAACTTTTTATTTTTCCACATACGGGGCGGTATGAGGACTCATTTTTTGTGCCGTGATCTGAAGTTTTCATCGGTATGATTTTTGTTTTGATCGGACTTTTTGATCACTTTTTATTCATTTTTAATGGTATAAAAAGTGACCAAAATACGCTTTTTTTGACTTTGGAATTTTTGACCGTACGGCTTAATTAATGATATATTTTTATAGTTCGGACATTTATGCACGCGGCGATACCACATATGTTTATTTTTTATTTTTTTTACACTGTTTTATTTTTTTATGGGAAATGGGGGGTGATTCAAACTTTTATTAGGGAAGGGGTTAAATGACCTTTGTTAACACTTATTTTTAACATTTTTTTTGCAGTGTTATAGGTCCCATAGGGACCTATAACACTGCACACACTGATCTTCTATGCTGATCACTGGCGTGTATTAACACGCCTGTGATCAGCATTATCGGCGCTTGACTGCTCCTGCCTGGATCTCAGGCACGGAGCAGTCATTCGCTGATCGGACACCGGGGAGGCAGGTAAGGGCCCTCCCGGTGTCCGATCAGCTGTTCGGGACGCCACGATTTCACCGCGGCGGTCCCGAACAGCCCGACTGAGCAGCCGGGTCAATTTCACTTTCACTTTAGAAGCGGCGGTCAGCTTTGACCGCCACTTCTAAAGGGTTAATACCGCACATCGCCGCGATCGCCGATGTGTGGTATTAGCCGCGGGTCCCGGCCGTTGATTAGCACCGGGACCGACGCGATATGATGCGGGATCGCGGCGCGATCCCGCTTCATATCGCGGGAGCCGGCGCAGGACGTAAATATAAGTCCTGCGTCGTTAAGGGGTTAACTTAGATTTGAAAACATTTGTTTTCTAGTAGAGTACCCCTTTGACCCCTTGGGGGCGGAGGGATTTTCCGTTTTTGCATTTTTATTTTTTAACTCCATACCTTTTAAAAATCATAACTAGAGATGAGCGAATTTACAGTAAATTCGATTCGTCACAAACTTCTCGGCTCGGCAGTTGATGGCTTTTCCTGCATAAATTAGTTCAGCTTTCAGGTGCTCCCGTGGGATGGAAAAAGTGGATACAGTCCTAGGAGACTCTTTCCTAGGACTTTATCCACCTTTTCCAGTCCACCGGAGCACCTGAAAGCTGAACTAATTTATGCAGGATAAGTCATCAACTGCCGAGCCGAGAAGTTTGTGACGAATCGAATTTACTGTAAATTCGCTCATCTCTAATCATAACCCTTTCATATGATGGCTTATTTTTTGTGCCACCAATTCTACTTTGTAATGACATCAGTCATTTTACACAAACATCTACGGCGAAATGGAAAAAAAAATCATTGTGCGACAAAATAAAAAAACATCATTTTGTAAATTTTTGTTTATACGCAGCACATTTTTCAGTAAAAATGACACCTTCTGTTTATTCTGTAGGTCCTTACGATTAAAATGATACCCTTCTTTTCTAGGTTTGATTTTGTTGTACTTCTGGAAAAAATCATAACTATATGCAGGAAAATGTATACGTTTAAAATTGTCATATTCTGACCCCTATAACTTTTTCTGCATACGGGGCGGTACGGACTTTTTGATCGCTTTTTATTAATTTTTTCATGATATAAAAAGTGACCAAAAATACGCTATTTTGGACTTAACAATATATATTTATAAATCGGACATTTCCGCACGCGGCAATAGCACATATGTTTATTTTTATTTACACAGTTTTTTTTTGTAAGTTTTTAATGGGAAAGGGGGGGGGGTGATTCAAACTTTTATTAGGAAAGCGGTTAAATGATCTTTATTCCCTTTTTTTTAAGCTTTCTTTGCAATGTTATAGCTTCCATAGGGGGCTATAACACTGCACACACTGATCTTTTACATTGATCAATGGTTTCTCATAGAAAACCATTGATCAATGATTCTGCCGCTTGACTGCTCATGCCAGGATCTCAGGCACTGAGCAGTCATTTGGCGATCGGACAGCGAGGAGGAAGGTAGGGGACCCTCCTGCTGTCCTACAGCTGTTCGGGATGCTGTGATTTTGCCGCAGCAATCCAGAACAGCCCCCTGAGCTAACCGGCTTTTGTTTACTTTCACTTTAGACGCCGCGTCAAAAGGGTTAGCCACGGTTCCCAGGCCGAGCCCGACCCGCTGTGACGTTAGAAAGTAAGTGGGCGAAGGGCGCACAGGTAGAAAGTTAGTGGGCGAAGGGCGTTAGAAAGTTAGTGGGCGAAGGGCGCACAGGTATGCCCTCCCCAACAGGTTAAGCAGGTCATATGGTTGTTTTCTTTTCTTAAGTGGGTGCAAAAAGTTAGAAGTGGCTGCAGTGAAAAAGCTCTTACTTGTATCTTAAAATTGAGCTGGTGGTCCTCTGCCAGGTGAGATACCACCTGTTCCAGCCCCTGCCTCTCAGCGCACCCCTGACTGTGAAAGTGCAAATGTTTCATTTAATAAGTTATGGTTCATTGTTATGGCTCTATCGATTTTTTTAAAATATAAATGTAAGATTTAATAATAAAATGTGTGGTTACAAAATACCAAATCCAACAAGGAGTTACATGTCACATGGCGGCACAATGACAGAGCCTAGAGGTGGCAGCAGCATGAGGAGAACATAATCTGCCAGAATAACACAGCCTTGATTTGGCGGCAGAAAGAGGCGACCATATAGTGGCTGAATGACACAGCCTGGAGTTGGCGGCAGCATGAGGAGACCTTAGGCCCTCACAATCCCTAAGATAAAAAGATCAATTTTCAAATTTGAAATGAAGATTTATGGTAGCTAGCGCTATCATAAAAATGTTTAGGTAATGTCTCAGCAGCATGTGGAGACCATATAGTGGCTGAATGACACAGCCTGGAGTTGGCGGCAGCATGAGGAGAAAATAGGGCCTCACAATTACTAAGATTAAAAGATGAATTTTACATTTAAATTGAAGATTTATGTTAGTTAGTGCTACCTTAAAATGTTTTAAGTAAAGAACAAGCAGCATGAGGAGACCATATAGTGGCTTAATAACACAGCCTGTAGTTGGCGGCAGCATTAGGAGACCATATAGCTGCTGAATGGCACAGCCTTGAGTTTGCGGTAGCAAGAGGAAACCATATAGTTGCTGAATGACACAGTCTGGAGGTGGCGGCAGTATGAGGAGACCATATAGTGGCTGAATGACACAGCGTGAAGGTGGCGGCAGCATGAGGAGAACATATAGTGGCTGAATGACATGGCATGGAGGTGGCGGCAGCATGAGGAGAACATATAGTGGCTGAATGACAAAGCGTGGAAGTGTTGGCAGCATGAGGAGACCATATAGTGACTGAATCACACAGCTAGGATGAGGCTGAAGCATGAGGAGACCATATAGTGGCTGAATGACACAGCTTGGATGAGGCTGAAGCATGAGGAGACCATATAGTGGCAGAATGAGACAGCCTGGAGGTGGCAGCAGCAGCATCAGGAGTCCTGAAAGTGACCCATGACAGAGTGGTGCAGTTGGTGGCAGTACTAGTACTCGGTGACGAAGGTGGGTGAAAAAAGGTCTGATATAGAGGAATGTTTGTAACTGGGGAGCAGCGCCTTAAATCTGTTTTGCACTATCCATATTTGTAAAGTGTTAGTGTGGCATCATGGTCAATCTACTCTGATGCATCAGGCATTGGTGGGTGGAAATCATGGCTGATCCATGCCTGATTCATCTTCACAAAGGTCAGTCACTCCACATTTTTCGTGGACAGACGAGTTTTTCTTGGGGTGAGCCTAGAGGTGGCAGCAGCATGAGGACTAAATACTCCCTCTGATGGCACACTATTGGCCGGGCAGGACAGCCTTTCCAGGGAAAATTCTGCTAGTTGCGGCCACAAATCAAGTTTGGCTGCCCAGAAGTCCAGCAGACTGGCAGAGGTGTGTTGGCATGGGCATGTCAAGGTATGCCACCACCTGCTGGCTCAGGTCCTGCTCCAGGTCTATCTGCTGCTGATTAGTTGCTTCACTATGCGGGTGAAGAAAGGTGCTCATCAGAGACTGTAGACTCAGGCTGCTACTGATGGAGCTGGTACTGCTCCTGCCACCCCACCCCTCCCCAGCAGCTATCGCAGTGGAAGGTGAGTGCAGAGGGCCCCCAGAGTCAGACCTGCAAGAGGATGGACGATGGTGCCGATACTGACTACGTAGCGAACTGACTACGTAGGATGTCTCTGTAGTAGGTCACTTTGCCCTCCCTCTCACTGTGGGTGTAAAAAAGGCCCCCATTTTGTGAGGGAAGCAAGAGTCCAATAAGGTGGAGAGCCAGAAGTCATCCCGCTGCCGAATAGTAACAATTCGGGGGTCACTACATGAGCAAGTGAGCATGCATCGTGCCATTTGTGCAAGTGACTTGGAGGGACTCCCTGCCTCCATCTCCACTGCATACTGCCACCGTGGTTCTGGGTCCTATGTCTCGCCTTCTTCATAACACTCTAGCTCCTCTAGCTGCTCCTGCTCCTCCTCTCCTGTCAGATGACTAGAAAGACCGCCCATTTTGTGAAACCTAAGCTGTGCTCCACTGTGCCTCTCCCCCATCTCCTCATCCTTCAGTTCAGCCCCCACAGGGTTCATGTGGCCATGAGATGTAGGCGCCAAGTCCCCAGTGCCCTGACCACCCATCGTTTCCAACACGTGTTGTAAGAAATGAAGCACTGGAATGATTTCATTCATCCCATAAATGTGGCTTCCTCAAAGGGCCTGAGCAAACGGCAGGTGTCACGCATGAGCTGCCATTGGTTGACATTGAAGTTACACAGGGGAGTCCCCCTATCTGCTTGGATCATCGAGAAATCAATGATGGTTTTTCTCTGTTCGCATAGTCGGTCCAACATATGGAGGGTGGAATTCCAACGTGGGGCAACGTCACAAATCAGACTATGTTGGGGGATACCGTTCTGACGCTGCAGCTCAAGGAGGGTGTGCTTTGCGGTGTACGAGTGGCTGAAGTGCATGAAAAGTTTATTTCCCATTGTTAGGATGTCTTGCAAATGGGGGGAACACTTCAGGAACTGCTTCACAACCAGATTGAAATGTGTGCCATGCAGGGGGCATGGCTCAGCCTTCCTTGTCGCAGCGCAGACAAGATGTTCTTCCCATTGTCAGTCACCATGGTTCCCATTTCCAGTTTTTGTGGAGTAAGTCATGCTCTGATTTCTTTATGAATGACTTTTAGTCATCAGTTCTCTGAAAGGTGCAGAGTACACTGCACCAACAACTTGGACAGGAGCACATTCTGCTTCTGTGCTGTTGGATGATTTTGCACATACTGTTGTCTCTTGGACATGGCTTCGCCTATGGATTGCTGGCGGAATGACTGCCTCAAAGTAGGAGGAGCAGGAGCATCTGGAGCGACAGAAGGAGGGTATGACACACAGCTCCCTCCGGTTGAGGTGGAGGAGCCTTGGCTGGCTGAAACATGGAGGGGTGTGCCACTGGGTTATGCAGCAGGCTGGACCACCAAGGTTCTCCCACACCGCATCATGGTGGCGCAGCAAATGTTCAGATGCTGCCTCACGGACAACCTGCAACCCTCTTCTCCTGTTCTCCTGATGATGATGAAGCCCCTTCAGCTCCCAGGTCCCAATTGCGATCGGCTTCATCATCATCAACAAGTGTCTGCAGGTCACTGATATCCTCCTCAGGTTCCTCAACAGTGTCTGCCTCAGGACCCTAAATGCTGGCAACACCACCTCCCACGTCACTCTCCTCATCACAACTTGCCCGCCTAGCGGAGGAAGCGGCGGATGTCTCCTCCATTTCTTGGCTGTGCAGTGGTGTCTGACTGTCCTCTATAAGATCGTCCTTACTGAATAGTGGAGGGGAACCCACAGCATAAGATACTTCTGTAGAGGAGGGAAGAGCATAGGACAGAGGCAATGAGAGGACAGGGACTGCTCTTGGGCCATGCCAACTGAGGGTTGTGTCTGAGGAACCCACCGACTGTTGACTGGGGGTATCAGATGTCACTTGTGATGAAGTGGATGACCATGTTAACCAATCGATGATGGCAGATGGGTTGCTGGTCGAGACACGATCGTTAGTTGATACCGAGAGATCAGGCCTCTCACTGCGACTCTGCTGCGACACTGCTTTCACTCGCCCCTAGTCTGCTGCGACCTTTTCCTGTGCCTGATAAATGTAAGCTTCTGCCACTCCTCTGTGCATGGCACTTCTAACTGACATACTCAGTGCGTATATGAGGGGACTACAATACCCTTCACTACGCTTAAAACAGTATTTGTCTGGAACAGCCGTTGGTGTTTACTTTTGGCTGGCCTTTTTCAGTAACTAGGCCCTTAAGACTTTATCAGGAACAAAATGGTACATCACTTAGATGTATGTATGTGGTATGTACTTATGAGGGCAGAAGAATGCGCTCCACTACGCTTAACAGTATTTGTCTAGAACAGCAGCAGGTGTGTACTTTTGGTTATCCTTTCACAGTATCTAGGCCCTTGAGACTTTAACAGGAACAAAATAGTACACAACTTAGATACGTGGTATGCACTTATGAGGGCAGAAAAATTCACTACAGTACGCTTAAAAAAGTTTTTGTGTATAACACCAGCCGGTGAGTACTTTTGCTTGGCCTTTCACAGTATCTAGGCCCTTGAGACTTTAACAGGAACAAAATAGTACACCACTTAGATGTATGTATGTGGTATGCACTTATGGGGGCAGAATAATGCGGTACAGTACACTTCAAAAAGTATTTGTGTATAACACCAGCTGGTGAGTACTTTTGACTGTCCTTTCACAGTATCTAGGCCCTTGAGACTTTAACAGGAACAAAATAGTATCCACTTAGATGTACGTATGTGCTTTGCATATATGATGGCAGAAAAATGTGCTACAGTACGCCTAAAAAAGTATTTGTGCACAAAACCAGCAGTACACACCAGTGCAGTAGCACACAGTCGCTGTGTACTACACCCAAAATTGCACTCTCTCTCTTACTCCCTTCCCTATCAGTGCTTCTAAGCAGGATTTGTGCTTGAGCTGAATCACTGTTGTTCTTCTGTGCACTCTGCTCTCTGTAACAGAACGCTGTAGACAGTGACTGGGAGGTGAATCGCTGCAGTAAGAATGCTTTTCTGTAAAACACACACTGCTCTCTGTCCCTCTCTCTGTGCAACAGAACGCTGACTTGACTAGGAGGTGAATAGCTGCTGGAAAAAGCTTTTCTGTGCAACACACAGTGCTTTCTGTCCATATCTATCTCTCTGCAGTGAGAGGCTGAAGTGACTGGCTGCAATATGGCTGCATGCTGCATGTGATTCAGGGTCATCCCGCCTACCCTTGTTCCCACCTTCCCAGCATTTCTTGCCCCATGTCCTCACATGTGGATCCGCCATTTTAGATGCCCTGGAGCCTGGACCGCACTAAATGGAGTTTAATGAAGCTATTTGCGCAATAGAATCGCAGCGATATTCACATTAGTTGCGAATCAAAATTTTCCTGAAATTCGTAATGAATTCAGATTCATCAGATTTGATTCACTCATCCCTAAGGGGGATTCTGTATGTTTTTTTGTTTTTAAAGTGAAAGCCTGACCAGATAAACAATGGTGGCTTAGATTTGCAAGATTCTAGCTCTGTTAGCATATTTCTTCTCTAGTTAATCAAAAGGGGACCATTCACATGCATTGGTGGGGGGGGAGCACCACACAGAGCATCCTGACCCCATTCACTGAACACAGGGGGGATTCCTCTGTATGTGGGAGCGGAAGCAGGATAGAAGACAGGGGCCACACAGCCCTGAGAAGGGAAAATGCACAGGTAGCTCCAAAACAGCAGAGTACCACACAGCATTGAGAATCATGTGGAGGCAGTGAGTGAGAACAACTTCCCCCAAGATTATTATCAACATCAGAATGGTATGGATGACTGCAAAATGAGTGCAGCTCTTGCCCCCCTACTAGTAAAGCACACACTAACACAGCCCCTATTTTAATAAAGTACTATCCTCTAAATGATAACTGAATCAGTCAGAGGAACTACAAACCACTATATGTCATAAATAGGGGTTGCACTGATCAATATGCTGTAAAAACATACTTTATCAGCCCCCACTAAGTTTTCTATAAATGCTAAAAACTCCAGATTTTCAAATTGACCACAAGTCCTCTTTAATAAAAAATGGATCCCAACTGATTTCAATGGGTGCCATTTAATACATTAAGCCTATGTAGTGGCATTGTCAGCATTGTACAATGGCCCTCATTTACTAAAGATAATATAACTCTTTTTTCTCAGGTTTTGCACCCAAATTGTGTGGCACTTTGTATGTGCTAGATTCTGCATCACAAAAGTCCCCCAAAAAACGACCAACTCTGTTTTGCTCTGAAAAGCGAAAAGGGGGTGTGGCAGCATGGGAAAAGGGGCATAGCCCCATCAGTTTCAGAAAAACAAAAACAAATGTACTAATGTTCCCCCATAAAATGTGGTTGATTTGAGCTCTGGAAAACCCAACAGCTCAGAACAGGTGTAAAAAAAAAAAACACATTTAGGGGAAAGCGCCAAATTAGAAAATACCATGGAAAAATACCTGTTGGGGAAAAAGAATCTAAAAAATAATATTAGTAAATCAGGGCTAATATAGTAGTGTTAATAACCTGGCATTGAGCTGGGGCCCACCTATTATCATGTTGAACTTTTTCTGCCAAAAAAATTTATCTTTTCATCTGATATTTAATTTATAGAATATTATGCTTATGTGTAAATGATGCCATGGACTTTTGTTAGCAGAATAGCCCAGTAATACATGGGACTTGTAATTTCCTTTTACAGAAATGCAGTGCTCAGCCAAGCTTTGCCACTAAAAGACCAGAGGCAGAATTGGGAATAAGTCCCAGTACATATTTACTAGAAATATACAATGTCATGTAAAGATGAACAGCAAAATACAAATTTCAAGTGACAGTATGTCCCTCAGGAACATTTCAATCTCCTGAGTAATGGAGATATAGCTAAAACTTTCCGACTGTTTGACACATGCAAAGTATCAGTAAGAATATAGCTGTCATTGCTAACCTATATTTGTATTCAGCTTTCATAAACATGTACTCTGTCATGACAAGTTATTTCATATATTATATTTGCCTCTGTTAATACAAGTTCCACATGCTTGCCTGCATTCAAATATCAATGTTTGAATAAATCATATACTTTACCCACAGCCATTTTTTTTTCTTAAAGATATATTTTTTTTAACGGTACAAGTGCTTAGAACTCTATGGGGGAGATTTATCAAAACCTGTGCAAAGGAAAAGTTGTCCAGTTGCCCATAGCAACCAATCAGATCGCTTCTTTCTTTTTGCAGAGGCCTTGTGAAAAATGAAAGAAGCGATCTGACTGGTTGCTATGGGCAACTGCACCACTCTTCCTCTACACTGGTTTTGATGAATCTCCCCCTATGTGTTCACTTATAATGGGGGAATATTTCCCAAATAAAATAAGTAGCTAGATAGACATGAAAAGTAATACATTGTAAATATCCAACCTGAATTCAGCCTCCAATAACCTCAAATAAATCCTCATAATAAAATAAACTACTGAATGTTTCTTAAACTAAGGTTTCTCACTGTCTACTGGGGCCTCTCTAGCAAGAACATGGTGATGCCTGGGGTTTGCCATCAGTTATAGTGCATGTTAAAATAAAAAAAAACTGCCTCACCATTCAAGAACCACTTACTTGAACTACTAGTTACCAGAACATATATATATATATTTTTTATTTTGGCTACATGCCAGCCCAGATACCCAATATTCCCAGGCAATTAATATAATTTTACAAAATGGAGGGAAGTGCAAAACCCTTTGTTTCACATTCTGTCGCATGGTCCGTGCGACAGAATTTAGGCGTACAACCCAACAAAAAGAGTCGGGATGCTGTTTGAAAATCAGGTCCAATATGTAGATAAAACACACAATAACGGTTAATTGCTCTGGACACCATCACAGCTACACGCTGTCACTAGTAAGGTTATAAACCAATATTCCTGAAAAACGTTGTTCCCAACGTACCTTCCTATCCTAAGTGTAATCAACCACAATTAGGGACGTCCTCAGGGGAACATACACAAATGTATATTTACGGTATACATAGTATCACTTGTGGTATACCATATTTGTCAGTCAACACATTAATGAATCCAGTCAATTAAATAAAACTGAGGTCTGTCCCAGTCAGCAGGATAAGGCCAAAGAAATCATGTAGAGAGACTGGCAATTATAGTCCGGCCCACAGAGGGGTATTGTGCAGGTAAATCATAGAGATAAACAGATGTAAACATACCAAAATGTTACCCAATCCAGGGTAGCCCCGATCATATATGGAGCATTTGGAATAAACATGCATGGGTACAGAATATCCGTGTCACCAGGGTGTAAACAATGCTTAAGACTATGGTCCTGCAGTGGCAGGACACAGAGTAGATGATCCTGATATGGAGTGCGCGCTCCCACAGTGGCAGAAGGGTCTCTGTGTTTGCATGACCTGCACAGGTCAGACAAACACGGCCGACCGTTCTGCCACTGCGGGAGCAAGCTGCTGTTGTACTTACTGCAGTAACACCGAACAGTCATTACCTACATCTGGGGTCATGTCCTGGATGAGGAATCCTGCCTACGTACTCCACCTGACAGTGTATATGGTGAAACTCTGTATCTGTTGGGGTGGTGAATTTGCAGCTTAAACATATTATTGTTGTTATGCACCTATTATGAGAGAGGTTACTGTGCTTACCTTAGGATACTCCCCTGATGATGTCACCTCTAGAAGCGATAGAAATGCGTTGGGAGAACCTATACTGATGTTTCTATAATATGGGGATCTGTGATGTGCATTTTTGAATCAATGCACTCCGGATAGTTTTTTGATTATATTTTAGCAGCTTGTTACAAGGTTTGCTTTTCAAAGATTAATATTTCGGCACAATATAAAAGCACATGATTGATTTGTTTGTGTTTTTAGAGGAATATTAAAGGTTATGTTTTAAGCACCTTCCTCACATTGGTTTGGTCAGCTGGTGTTGAATTTTGCTCTCCTTTATCCAGCCATTCATCTCATTGACATCTTTTACATTATTACTACATCTGTATACTGGTCTTATGACATAACATGAATTGAAAAAAAAAAAAACTATCAAAGAACATAATACATTTGTATGCATATGTAACTGGAGGCGAAATCAGAAAAACCTATTTCGTGGTTGTAAATTATACAAATTTTCTTCATTTTAATTTGCAAGGAAGCACTTTCTTTTTTTCCAAGTTTAATTTACCCTAAGGCTCACTTAATATTTTATTCTGTTAATATTTTCAAGAATTGGAAAAATGTCCTGCTCAATGTGTCATTTCATTAGCCTGTTGCTTACATATGATTAAGCTATTAAATTTTCCTATTTAGAATCTAAATTACTGTAAGTTGTTTATGTGAGTTTGCCTGCCTTTGCTTCATTAAAACCATTGGTCACTCTGGATGAGCTACAAAGAATCTGTTTGCAGATGGGAGAAACTTCCAGAAGTTAAAAAATCACTGTAGGACTGAGTGACCAGAAAGAGGCCTCTCCTCAGTAAAATACGCCTGAAAGCTACCTGGAGTTCGCATAAGATCATCTAAAGGTCTCTCAGATTGTAAAAAACTAAATTCTCTGGTCTGATGAAGCCAATATTGAACTTTATGGTCTCAATTCTAAGTGTCATGTCCTCCAGACATGTCCTCCAGACTGTCCAGAGCAGGAGCTATCCCCCAGACCAAACCTCTCTGGCTCGGGACAGTTCCCTTCAAGGACAGATCCAACAGAGGTCATGGGGAAGTGCAATTAGCGTAAAATAGCCCATTGACCTTATCTGCATCTGTAACCAGTTGTGTTGAATTAAACATTTACTGCATAAACCGTGAGTGCAATCTGTTTCTCTCTTCAATATTCAACCGTTAATTCTTTTCATACCTGTGATAATTTTAAGCTAAATAAAGCCATAACTTTTGGATAGCCATTAGGTCCTGTACGCAAGATGGCTTAGAGCTGTAAATAACTCATGTTGGCTCTGCAATGCAGGGAAATCCTGTGACATAATGGGTGCTTCCCAAAGCATCTGCCATGCAGCTCCAATTAGCATTTCAGACAAAGATATCTGGTGGATGCTTTTCCAAGTATCATTACTTTTTCGTATGCAGGACTCCGTATTATGAGGCATAGCTTTTGCTTGCCCTGTTAAACAGATTGAATAGACGTGTTTGTTCATTTTAAAAGGCCTAGGAACTACATTTTTGTAAGGGAACAATAGAGATAAAATTATTTTTACATAGCAATGCTGCACATTTTACAAAGCATTCCCACTGAAAGATCTGAACAAGCTTATCAACCTGAAAAATAGGTGACTTTGCTATGTATGGTAAATATGTGTAACACTCACGTTTCTGAAGAAAGGAACTCCAGTGTATGTGGATCCGCTGGACTTGTGTGGCAGATGACTCGGTCTGTACCAGGGAGCGGAGTCTAAGGTGACGCTGGTCTTCCCCAGAGCCCACCACAAAGCAGGATGGGCTTGCAGCTGCAGGCGACACCCATGTCGCTACCCCTGGCACGGCTCGACCACACAGGCGGCTGAGGAGATGCGAGGCACAGGAGGGATGAGACAACTCGTAGTGAGAATAGCAGTAGGTCAGGGCAGTAGCGTAGTCGGGAGGTAGCAGGAGTTCAGTAGGCAGGCGGCAGAAGAGCAAGGTCAAGTCACAAGAGCAGGAGATCTGGTACACGGCAAAGCAATACGATGGAACACTTTCTCTAGGGCACAAGGCAACAAAGATCCGGCAGAGAACTGAGGAGGGTGGAGGAATTTATAAATAAGCCACAGGTGGTTACACTAATGAGTGTACTGGCTCTTTAAATCTTAAAGCTCCGGCGCGTGCACCCCCTAAGGGACGGGGTCACGCGCGCCGGAGCAGAGAGGCGGAGACAGAGGCAGGAGAAACACTCGGAGAGTGACGGACTGGGGCTCGCATGCGGGTGCGTCCCGCGATGCAAGTCCCAGCCCCGTTGGCAGCAGAAGGTAAGGGTACCATTCGCTCACGGCCAGCGTGTGAGGCCAGAGCACATAGCGTAACAATATGGCTCAAGATCTATTGTTCATTTCGGAAATTCTGTTTCAAAGGTTAAATTCTAGCAAGGTTAGCAAAGACCCCTACCCAGACCCCCCTCCTCCCACCAATGTAAGGATGGATGACCCCTTTAAATCCTCCACAGAATCCCCACAGACTGTATTATAATTTAGTCAGTTGGTCACCATTTGGATCTATCATGTAGAACAGTGTTTTCTAAGCGTAGTCTTCAAGTACCCACAACAGGTCAGGTTTTGAGGATATCTTGTGGTAATACCTGATGCACTGACCAAATTATATTACCTATCAAAGACTAAGGAAATCCTAAGAACAAGACCTGTTGGGAGTACTTTGACAAAGCTTGGGAAACACTGAAGTAGCAGATACATGACAGTTTGGATTCTATTATATACAGATGCCAATATGCCAGTGTGTACCCATCATGATTCTGGGCAACATTTCACGTAAACTCTAAAAAATCTTCTGATATATGCACCAAATGTAAAGCCCCAGACAGTGGCGTAGCTATAGAGGTCGCAAGGGTCGCAATTGCGACCGGGCCCTATAATCCTTCTGGGAGCGTATGAGGAGCAGCCCTGAGCCTGAGCATAAACTTTACGTGTGGGAGAGACTGAGTTACAAAGGGTGTTCGCCAGAGTAACAAGAGCAAGCCTCTGGTAAGTCACAACCCTCCTCCTCCCCGGAGCTTGACTTTACAATTCAGCCAGCCTTGGGCCCACCTTTCACTACGAACCCCATCAGCTTCCATCCCACCAAACAGTTTGCTCACCCCTGTCTCCTCTCTACCCATGACAAAAAACAACACACAAAACTATTCCTCACAGTAAAGGCAGATCAGGGTGTGGGGGCATGGAGGACCCAACAGCAAATATTAGGGAATAAAAAAATCCTAGTGCCAGTGGTATCTGATGCACTGAGAATGTCTGTCTCAAATTTGTACAGGTGGAAATTCGAAGTATGAACATACCCTTAAATGGATTTCTGCTTTTACAATGAATGCACCTTAGTCATTAGAGCATTAGTAACACTGCATGATTACAAATTATATGGAGAGAGATCCATTGTATATGATCATCTCTAACAGATCCAGTACTATATTAATATAATACAGGGGTAAACGGGCAGGGACAGTGTGAGAATCACATAGAAAAGTGGGACATCAATCAAGGCACTTCTCTAAGGAATAGATGAAGGGCCAATTCATATGGATAATAAAATCAGCATTATTTCATAAGGTAATACGCTGCACTCTAGCGTTTCTGGCCCAAATGGGGCTTTGTATCAGGCATGAAACATGCAGATAAAAAGAAGCTTTATAAATGCCAATAAGGAAGAGTGGTTCCAGGTCAATAGTGTGACTGAATTGAAAAAAAACAATGGGGGAGATTTATCAAAACCTGTCAAGAGGAAAAGTTGCTGAGTTACCCATAGCAACCAATCAGATCGCTTCTTTCATTTTTTAAAAGGCCTCTGAACTTTTCCTCTGGACAGGTTTTGTTAAATCTCCCCCAATATGTAACAATAACAGAAAGATAAATACAACATAAAAAATAAAAATGTATGTAGCTTCATAGCATGGATTAAAAGTAAGGTAGATTCAAAATGAAAATAACCTATGGCAATTGTATTGGTGCATACTGTAGAAGAATATGAAATTGGACACCATACAATTACATATATATACCTTTATGTGGAAAAAAAAAAACCTATACTGCAAGATATACCTCTTTTTGAATGATGGTTTTACTATACAGCAAAAAAGAGGAATCCTACTATATAACTGCCTGATAAGTTCCAAAAGAACTGACTGTAACCATCTGATTTACAGGGGTCTATAGACCCATTCCTTATATATTTCAGGAATATCTCTGGGTGCATACATTATATATATACTCTGGTGTAAATAAAGCCTTCCTTTTGTAGTTTGTGTAGTTTTAACCCGTCCAAAGGTACATATCACCATACAGCTTTACACTTTTTTGAGAAAAGTAAAGCCAAACTGTACTCAAATATAAAATGTTAGGCTTAATTGAGGCTGAGGCTCTGTTCACATTATGTCTGCCTTGGTAAAGTATGCGGCTGAACATATGCCACAGACCTATGTAGCTGTGTTCCTACATAGCTGAATAATTTTGCCTCTAACTACCGTTGTAAAAGAAAAAAACATTGGTGTGAGTTGTTTTAGAGGGATTTTTATTTATTGAAAAGTGTATAGTCGATTTCTAGTGCCATAAGAAAACAAGGTATAAAAATGAATATTGGTGTGCCAAAGGGACACTGCTCAAGAAGTTTGGCTACTGGTGTTTAAGCACATTAACATACTGGTAGTGAAGGGCTGCTAGTCCAAAAACTGAATGTGATCTCAACAGACCCTTGATTCAATAACCCAACTTCCTTAACTCATATCATGCCGGAGGAGTTCACAAAACAGTAGATAAGGAGACATACACATTAGTCATAAGTTGACTTACATATGATCAGGAAGAGATACATTAAAAAACTAAAAATAAATCTCCTGTTCTTCTTCTGATCCCCAATGTTCCTGTTCTTCTTCTGATCCCCAATGTTTTTGTCCTCTTCCTGCTACCGTGACAAGCACTTCATGCAGGACTTGGCAGCTCAGCCAATCACTGGCCAAAACAGGACACTGCTGCACCCAGTGATTGGCTGAGCAGGCAGGTCCTGCACTGAGCACTTATCCCAGAAGCAGGAAGAAGATTAAAGGGGAACTCCAGTGGAAAACAATGTTTTTTTCATCAACTGGTGCCAAAAAGTTAAACAGAATTGTAAATTACTACTATTTTAAAATTTTAATCTTCCCAGTATTTTTCAGCTGCTGTATGCTCCAGAGGAAGTTATTTTCTTTTTTAATTTATTTTCTGTCTAACCACAGTGCGCTCTGCTGACACCTCTGTCCACGTCATGAACTGTCCGGAGCAGGAACAAATCCCCACAGTACACCTCTCCTGCTCTGGACAGTTCCTGATATGGATAGAGATGTCAGAAGAGAGTACTGTAGTCAGACAGAAATTAAATTCAAAAAGAAAAGAACTTCCTCTGGATCATACAGCAGCTGATAATTACTGGAAGGATTGAGATAAAAAAAAAAAAAAGTCTGTTTAACTTTCTGGCACCAGTTGATTTAACCCCTTAACGAAGAAGGACGTAAATGTACGTCCTGGTGATGCGGTACTTAACGCACAGGATGTACATTTACGTCCTATGCATAACTGCGGGCATCGGAGCGATGCCCGGATCATGCACGGCAGGTCCCGGCTGTTGATCGCAGCCAGGGACCCGCCGGTAATGGCAGACACCCGCGATCCTGCGGATGTCCGCCATTAACCCCTCAGATGCCGTGATCAATACAGATCATGGCATCTGCAGCATCGCGGTCACTTAATTGGAAGATCGGATCGCCCGCAGCGCTGCCGCGGCGATTCGATCATCAGGCATGGCAGCCGGAGATCCCCTCACCTGCCTCCGCTGTCTTCCGGGAGTCTTCTACTCTGATCTGCCTTCCCGCAGACCAGAGCAGAAGATCACCGATAACCCTGATCAGAGCTATGTCTTATACATAGCACTGAACAGGATTAGCAATCGAATTATTGCTTTAAATAGTCCCCTATGGGGACTATTAAAGTGTAAAAATAAAAGTAAAAAAATTTAAAAAATAAAGTAAAAAAATGTGAAAAACCCCCTCCCCCAATAAAAACGTAAATTGCCCCATTTTCACTATTTCACCCCCAAAAAGTGTTAAAAAAAAGATTTTTTACACATATTTGGTATCACCGCGTGCGTAAATATCTGAAAAATTTAAATAAAAGGTTAATGATACTGTACGGTGAACGGCATGAACGTAAAAAAATAAAAAGTACAAAATAGCTGCTTTTTTTTATAACATTTTATTCCCCAAAATATTAATTAAAAAATGTATTAAAAGTTTTATATAAGCAAATATGGTATCAATAAAAAGTACAGATCATGGCGCAAAAATGAGCCCTCATACCGCCGCTTATACGGAAAAATGAAAGAGTTATAGGTCTTTAAAATAGGGGGATCTTAAACGTACTGTTACGCCGAGCGTTCCGGGTCCCTGCTCCTCCCCGGAGCGCTTGCAGCATTCACCTTGTCGCAGCGCCCCGGTCAGACCCGCTGAACGGGAGCGCTGCATTAATGTCACTGGCGGGGATGCGACTCGCGGTTCGCATCCCAGTCTCCTTACCCGTCCTGTCCTCCGTCAGTTCAGTCCCGGCGCGCGCGGCCCCGCTCCCTAGCGCGCCGGCTCTCTGCGATTTAAAGGGCCAGTGCGCCTCTGATTGGCGCCTGGCCCAATTAGTGTATACAACTGTGTCCTAGCCTATATTGCCTCACTTCCCCTTCCTAGCATCGCCGGATCTTGTTGCCCTTGTGCCAGTGATAGCGTTTCTTGTATGTCCCAAGCCAGTGTTCCAGACCCTCTGCCGTTGCCCCTGACTACGATCCTTGCTGCCTGCCCTGACCTTCTGCTACGTCCGAACTTGCTCTTGCCTAATCCCTTGTACCGCGCCTATCTCAGGCGTCAGTTGGGGTTGAGTCGCTATCGCTATCGGGTGGAACGACCTGGGGGTTACCTGCCTCTGCAAGTCCATCCCGCTTTGCGGCGGGCTCTGGTGAAAACCAGTAACCACTTAGACTCCGTTCCCCTGGTACGGCCCACGTCATCACCCCACTGACACAGAGGATCCACCACCAGTATCCTCACAGTACCCGGATCCTGACACGTACTAATTTGGTTAAAAAGTTTGTGATTTTTTTTAAGCGCAACAGTAATGGAAAAGTATGTTATCATGGGTATCATTTTAATCGTATTGACCCAAAGAATAAAGAACACATGTCACTTTTACCGTAAATTGTACGGCGTGAAAAAGAAACCTTCCAAAATTAGCAAAATGTAATTTCCCCATACAAATATAATTTTTTTGGTTGCGCCATACATTTTATAGTAAAGTGAGTGATGGCATTACAACGGACAACTGGTCACACAAAGAACAAGCCCTCATACTAGTAAGTGGATGATAATATAAAAGAGTTATGATTTTTTGAAGGCGAGGAGGAAAAAATGAAAATGTAAAAATAAAATTTTCTGCGTCCTTAAGGCCCAAATGGGCTGCGTCCTTAAGGGGTTAAGAATTTTTATTTTTATTTGAAGCTCTCTGCTTATAAGGAAAATGGATATCCCAAATAATTTAGATATTGATTCACATATACAATATGTCTACTTTATATGTTCATCATAAAGTTGACATGTTTTTACTTTTGGAAGACATCAGAGGGCTTCAAAGTTCAGCAGCAATTTTCATTTTTTCACATTTTCAAAATCGGAATTTTTCAGGGACCAGTTCAGTTTTGAAATGGATTTGAAGGACCTTCGTATTAGAAATCCCACATAAATTACCCCATTATAAAAACTGCATCCCTCAAAGTATTCAAAATGACATTCAGAAAGTGTGTTAACCCTTTAGGTGTTTCACAGGAATAGCAGCAAAGTGAAGAAGAAAATTCCAAATCTTTATTATTTACACTTGCATGTTCTTGCATACCCAGTTTTTGAATTTTTACAAGGGGTTAAAGGAGAGAAATCATCCTAAAATTTGTAACCCAATTTGTCTTGAGTAAGAAAACGTCTCATATGTGTATGTCAAATGGTCTGTGGGTGCACTAGAGGGCTCCGAAGGGAAGGAGCGACAATGGGATTTTGGAGAGTGAGTTTTTCTGAAATAGTTTTTGGGGGCATGTCACATTTAGGAAGCCTCTATGGTGCCAGAACAGCAAAATAAAGAAATAAAAAAACACATGGCATACTATTTTGGAAACAACACCCCTCAAAGAACATAACAAGGGGTCCAGTGAGCCTTAACAACCCACAGGTATTTGACGACTTTTCATTAACTTTGGATGTGTAAAGAATTTTTTTTTTTACTAAAATGCAGTTTTTTTCCACAAATGTCACATTTTTACACTAATGTCCCCCAAAATTTGTAACCCCATCTCTTCTGAGTATGGAAATACCCCATGTGTGGACAGTACTACAATGCTCTGAAGAGGAGTCACATTTGGCTTTTGGAAAGCAAATTTAGCTGAAATGGTTTTTGGAGGGCATGTCACATTTAGGAAGCCCCTATGGTGCCAGAACAGCAAAAAAAACAAAAAACACATGGCATACTATTTTGGAAACTACACCCCTCAAACAATATAACAAGGGGTAGAGTGAGCCTTAACACCCCACAGGTGTTTGACGACTTTTGTTTAAGTTGGATGTGTAAATGATAAAAGAAAATCACTAAAAGGCTGGTTTTTCCAAGGGGTAATAGGAGAAAATGCCCCCTAAAATTTGTAACCCCATTTCTTCTGAGTATGGAAATATCCCATTTGTGGACGTCAAGTGCTCTGCTGGCGCACTACAATGCTCAGAAAAGAAGGAGCCGGCCGGAGGAAGCACGATCACCGTGCGAAACAGAGCTTGGTTGCCATCCTGTGTCCCCCCACTACCCTCTTCCCATGTAACATATTTGTGAGTATGAAATAAAAGAAGATTTATTCAGCTGGTGCGGTGAGTTGACGATTATTTTCCTGCTTCTTTGAAACGTTTTCATGTACTATTGTCAATCAGAGCACCACTTCCAGCATTCCTAGTCCAAGTCTGCCATTTCATCATTGTTCTACACTCAAATAGGGAAGCAGTGCCGTGCTAGCTATCTACGAACTGTGTCTTTCTAGGAGTTTGCGCTGCGGCGAAAAATTTGCCGCAGATCAAACTTGAAGCAGGAAGCTCACTGTAAACCCGCCCATGTGAATGTATCCTGTACATTCACATGGGGGGGGGAACCTCCAGCTGTTGCAAAACTACAACTCCTAGCATGTACTGACAGACCGTGCCTGCTGGGAGCTGTACTTTTGCAACAGCTGGAGGCACACTGGTTGGAAAACCTTCAGTTAGGTTCTGTTACCTAACAGTATTTTCCAACCAGTGTTCCTCCAGTTGTCCAAAACTACTACTCCCAGCAAGTACTGATCGCCAAAAGGCAAGGAGATGTAGCTGTACAACAGTTGGAGGTACGCAACTGCAACTCCCAGCATTGCAAGACAGCTGTTTGCTATTCGTGCATGCTGGGAGTTATAGTTTTGCAAGATTTAGAGGGCCACAGTTTAGAAACCACCGCACAGTGTTCTCCAAACTGTGGTCCTCCAGATGTTGCAAAACTACAAATCCCAGCATGCCCAGACAGCGAACTGCTGGGAATTGTAGTTTTGAAAGATATAGAGGGCCACAGTTTAGAGACCACTGCACAGTGTTCTCCAAACTGTAGCCCTCCAGCTGTTGCAAAACTACAAATCCCAGCATGCCCAAACAGCAAACAGCTGCTTGGGCATGCTGGGAGTTGTAGTTTTGCAACATCTGGAGGGCTACAATTTAGAGACCACTGTATAGTGGTTTCCAAACTGTAGCCCTCCAGATGTTGCTAGACAACAAGTCACCGGCTACCATAGTCGCAGGATCGCCGCACCAGGGAGACGATCGCCATCTGCCGCCGCCGATCGCCGCCTGTAAATTACCTCCACCGACGCTGCCAGTCACACCACAGTGCCCTAACTACCGTGGATGGACAGAATGGGGGAACCGAACCTTAACCCCCCCACCCCCGATCTGCTATTGGTCGGTAACTTCTGACCGACAAATAGCAGGGTTAGCAGGGTTAGGAGGGGTGTCGGGGTGTACCTGTACCCCCTGGGTCCCTAAGTGGTTAAAGCATGAAGGGACTGAAAACAGAAGAACATGAGCTGATGAGGACCAGTGGTGGACTAGGGATCCAGTGGTGGACTAGTACAGCTTTTACAAAATTTTTACAGGTTCCAGCAACATATACATTTTTATGTAAACAGTGGAATACCCCTATAATAAAAATAACAAATTAAAAAAATAAGTCACCTAAAAAGACCAAAAAGTTAGGTAGTCAAAGTATTTTATCAAGATCCTAGTCTGTAAAAAAAAAATTTTAAGAAATAAAAAGTTGAATAGTTACCCACCCAGATTCCTAGCTATCATATTAGACTTTTTAACAAAAACAAAAGCTACAACCTGATTAGTTCCTATTAGCAACTTCCTTTGTACTGTATTATTAAGAAATGAGTTTTAAAGCAAGCAGTGTTATTTATAAACCGAGCTGCAATTACAGTAAGTGCTGGTGAGAAGTGTTTTATCTGCATTGACCTTGGTGAAGCATATGTTAAAGTTGTAAGATCTGCACTTCTGATAATGCACAGCAAAGACAGATGTGGATATTTCCCCCTTCTGATACACTATGCTACATATTCCGCTCACCCTTGAATGGATTAAGTACCTAGAGAGATTATTTAGGCTTAGCAGAGTGTTCATCTTTTCTCCATGACATTTAATCAAAACTTGAAGTTTCCATCTGAGAAAAAATGTATTGACCCAACAAGAAAAGACGGCAACATGGGAACAATTTGAGGCGATATTGCTAAATCAACAATTTTTTTTTAAATCATCTCCACAATAACAGTAATGACAAACAGTTCCATAATGTGAATTTGTCTTTGTCGTAGCATCATATGAAAATCATTCCCCTGCCAATGTTATTATTTTGGTTCGATGTAGTAAAACATTAAGTAGTTTAGAAATGAAAAATCATTTTGTCAAACTGTAAAATATAAACATGTACAATTTCTTAACATGGCAGAGGGGACACAAAGAAATGTGTCATTATATCCATAAAGATAACAAGCAACTAGTCACACGACATCACATGACTTATGATACATCTGTGCCCTACTTTTTGTTTGCTGCTCATTGATTTCAAAAGCAAGTAGTATATGGCTTGTCTGCCAGGTTTAAGAGCATAGGATGGTGGGTTTCTCCATAAATAATTAATTATGGTGTGGGGGTTTACCAGAACTTCTGGGACTACTTGGTTACCTGGAATCAAATGACAAATAGATGTCCAAGTAATGTAATTCAGATTAAAGGGGTATTTCAGGATTTTTTTTTATTTTACTGTGCTACAGAGCCTGTAAAGTTAGTATATTTTATAATATAGCATCTGTATCTCTGTTTGATGCTGCTCTCGCAATTCTAATGTGATCTTTTCCCCAATGTTTATTTTTAACAGCATACAAAATTAGTGTAGTCTCATGTTTTGCCAGGTTGCAGTGCTGCCCAAAGTATTACATCACTAGTCAGGTGTTGAAAGGGAGCCTGTCTGTGCTTTAATGGGTGGAACGGGAGATCATTCTCCACAGGGCTACAGGGAATTGTCCCAGGTGTGCTTCAATGGGTGGGGTGGCTGATGTGTGGGAGGGAGAAAGGTGAACTCACACCTACAATTGAGGATTTCTGGGACTTGTTATTGGAGGGAGGGAACTCCAACAGGAAATAGCCATTTTACAAAATAAAAGCAGCAGTACAACTATAGTCCTTTATCCTGCTAACATTTGATCTGCATAATATTGACAGTATGATCGTAAAAATATAAGGGCCAGGAAGATCTTGCCTGTTACTAACTTTATTTGTTTATAAAAAATGGGGGTTATTATATTAATCCTGGGTTATTTAGCTTGATGTATCCTTGTATTTTCAGTTATTTTCAATATGTCGTCATGTGTGTACATAAAGAGTAATGTTATTTCTGGCCATTATGTAACTTTTAAATCACATTTTTACCAGTTTTCTCTATTGAAAGCTTTTTTCTGTAACTGAGTTCAGTTTTCTCGGAACTCGGTTACAGAATGGGTAGAGACTAGCTGTTATAACGTTTTTAACATTCAGTACAGACAGGTAAATGGAGATCCCTTATATATCTGTAGAATACCCACAAAAGCAGCAGAAGCATGGATGACATTATACTGTAAACTGAGCTGTGAAGCCATGAATACAGCTTAACAGTTAGATTGCTACTTACTAGATCCTGCAGCCATATCTCTGTCTCTCTTTGCCTTTCTCAAACAGCTCACTTCTCCCCCTTCTCTCTCCATAAACCTCTATGGGCAGCATGTAATGTGATCAACCAGACAGATGATAGTCTATCTTGTTTCTCAAAATAGCTTTTGCGGTGAACTGAGAGTGAATGATCGGAGCAGGAGCAGAAAGTGAGAAGAGGAGGCTCATAAGTTTTAAAAGATTTATTTTTAATGGTATTAACTTGCTTGTATTATTGACTTAGACAACGTTTGTTGTTACTCGCCCAAAAAAGGGCAGCCCCACACAGGAACCTCTCACTATTTCCACCTTCAAACGCTGCCATTTACCAAAGTTTTTTAGGTGGAAATAGGGATTGGAAGGGAACAACATATTGTCCATTGTAGCAGGTGAAGGTCAAAACTTCCTTTTCTGCACACCTTTTCTTTTGTTTGATTTCAAAACATTTTTGGGTACATAGATTTTTTTTATCCTAAGAATATTATTAAAAGTTACGTTTTACGTAATGCATATCCTCAATACTTGTGGTCTTATTCGGAGGAATGTCTGTAACTGGGGAGCAGCGCCTTAAATATGTTTAGCACTATCCATATTTGTGAAGTGTTGGTGTGGCACCATGGTCAATCTATTCTGATGCATAAGGCATTGTTGGTTGGAAATCCTAGCTGATCCATGCCTGATTCATCTTCACAAAGGCCGCACTAAACACCCACTCCGATGGCACACTACTGGCTGGGCAGGACAGCTTTTTCAGGGCAAACTCTGCTAGTTGCAGCCACAAATCAAGTTTGGCTGCCCTGAAGTCCAACGGATCTTCAAGGTGTGTTGGCATGGGCATGTCAAAGTATGCCACCACATTCAGGTCTGGCTCAAGGTCTACCTGCTGCTGATGAGTTGCTTCACTATGGGGGTGAAGAAAGCTACTCATCAGCGACTGTAAACTCAGTACAGTGCTGATGGAGCTGGTACTGCTCCTGCCACCCCTCCCCAGCAGCCATGGCAGTGGACGGTGAGCGCAGAGGTCCCCCTGAGTCAGACCTGTGAGAGGATGGGCAATGGCGCAGATAGGTATTGGCCAACTGACTATGTAGGATGTCTCTGTAGTAGGTCAGTTTGTCCTCCCTCTCAGTGGGTGTAAAAAAGGCCCCCATTTTGTGCCTGTAGCGAGGGTCCAATAAGGTGGAGAGCCAAAAGTCATCCTGCTGCCGAATGGTGACAATTTGGCGGTCACTATGCAAGCAAGTGAGCCATTTGTGCAAGTAACTCAGAGGGACTCCCTGCCTCCATCTCCACTGCATACTGCCACGGTGTGTCTGGGTCCTCTGTCTCGTTTTCCTCTTAACCCTCTAGCTCCTCTGGCTGCTTCTGCTCTTCCTCTCCTGTCAGATGACTAGAAAAACCGCCCATCTCGCAAAACCTAAACTGTGCCCCTCCCCCTCCTCCATTTCCTCCTCCTCCAGTTCAGCCCCCACAGGGCTCATGTGGCCATAAGATGTAAGTGCCACCTCTCCAGTGCCCTGACCAGCAATCGTTTCCAACACGTGTTGTAGTAAATGAAGCAGTGGAATGACGTTGTTCATCCCATAATCCTGGCAACTGACTAATCATGTAGCTTCCTCAAAGGGCCTGAGCAAATGGCAGGTGTAACGAATGAGCTGCCACTGGTTGACATTGAAGTTACACAGGGGAGTCCCCTTATCCGCTTGGATCATCAAGAAATCGGTAATGGCTTTTCTCTGTTCGTATAGTCGGTCCAACATATGGAGGGTGGAATTCCAACGTGTGAAAACATCTCAAATCAGACTATGTTGGGGAATGCCGTTCTGATGCTGCAGCTCAAGGAGGGTGTGCTTTGTCGTGTAAGAGTGGCTGAAGTGCATGCAAAGTTTCCTTCCCATTGTTAGGATGTCTTGCAGATGGAGGAACACTTCAGGAACCACTTGACAACCAGATTGAACACGTGCGCTATGCAGGGCGCATGTCTCAGGCTTCCTTGTCACAGTGCAGACAAGATGTTCTTTCCATTGTCGGTCACCATGGTTCCCAATGCCAGTTTTCGTTGAGTAAACCATGATTTAATTTCTTGATGAATGACTTTTAGCAATTCCTCCCCTGTGTCTCTGTTCGCCAAGGCAAACCATGTGAAGAACAACTTGACAACGCAGTGCCCACCATGGTATGCTGGAGGGGCACTGAGACTTGTCCGTGCAGTGGAGGCTGAGGTCACAGTTGAGGATGAGAAGGCGGAGTCACACACTGTCACAGGACTACAGGCCTGAGAGAGTGGAGGCGGAAGCGGTGTGACCTGTCCAAATTGCTGTTGTGGCTGTGCAGGAACCACATCATGCATGCATTCTCCCTGACCATAGTTACAGCTCCACAAGTCGGTGCTGCCATGCACTTTGGTACACACGGACAGGCTCAAGGACTGGCCCACCTTCTGTTCCAATGTCAGGCTGCTGCTTCCAAGGCCAGAAGGATATTGTCATGTTAAAAAGAGGCATGGACACAAGGGACAGGGACATAATACTCCCCCTTTATAAAGCATTGGTACGGCCTCACCTGGAATATGCTGTTCAGTTTTGGTCGCCTGTCCATAAAAGGGACACTGTGGAGCTGGAAAGGGTGCAGAGACGCGCGACTAAACTAATATGGGGCATGGAACATCTTAGCTATGAGGAGCGATTAAAGGAGTTACAATTGTTTAGTCTTGAGAAGAGACGTTTAAGGGGGGATATGATAAACATATATAAGTATATAAATGGCCCATACAAAAAATATGGAGAAAAACTGTTCCAGGTTAAACCCCCCCAAAGGACGAGGGGGCACTCCCTCCATCTGGACAAGAAAAGGTTTAGTCTAAAGGGGCGACACGCCTTCTTTACCATAAGAACTGTAAATTTATGGAACAGTCTACCTCAGGAACTGGTCACAGCAGGAACAATTAATAGCTTTAAAACAGGGCTAGATACATTCCTGGAACAAAATAACATGAATGCTTATGCAGAATTATAAAACTACATCCCTTCCCCTTATCCCCTTACACCCTTTCCTTCAACACCCTGGTTGAACTTGATGGACGTATGTCTTTTTTCAACCATACTAACTAACTATGTTCCACAAAATTGTGCAGGGCTGGTACTGCCTTCTTTGCAAGGAAATGACGACTTGGGACTCTCCACCTCAGCTCGGCACAAGCCATCAGTTCTCTGAAAGGTAAAGAGTCCACCACTTGAAAAGGGAGTGGGTGCATACTGTTGTCTCTTGGACATGGCTTCATCGATGGAATGCTGGCGGAATAACTGACTCGAAGTAGGAGGAGCAGGAGCATCTGGAGCGACATAAGATGGGTATGACACACAGCTCCCTTCGGCTGAGGTGGTGGAGCTTTGGCTGAATGAAACAGGGAGCGGCATGCCACTGGGTGATGGAACAGGCTGGACCACTACATCGGAGCCACGGTTCTTCCAGGCCACTTTATGGTGACGCTGCGTATGTTGACGCAGGGCCATGGTTCCACCTGCGGCCGACACATCTTGCATGGGGCCAGGTTAACATCCTCCGGATGCTTGATGAAAAACTGCCACACAGCTGAATAGCTGATTTTCCCACCAACTGTCTGCACCGATTGACTGCTACTGCCGCCGACTCCAGGAACCCCTGTTCCACTACCTCCCGGGAAGGTAGGCTGCCGTGAAGCAGGTAATCTACCCTGGGCACGTTTGGCTCCAGACTTTCCACTTCTGCCACCATGCTGACTGCCAACCCTGCTACCACCTTGCTGGCTCAGCTGCTGCCACACGGGCAGCCTGCAACCCTCTACTCCTGATGATGATGAAGCCCCTTCTGCCCCCAGCTCCCTAGTGTGATCGGCTTCATCTTTATCGAGTTGTATATGCATGTAACTGATGTCCTCCTCAGGTTCCTCAACAGGAACCTGAACGCTCACAACACCACCTCCCATGCCTCTCTCCTCGTCACTACTTGCCCATCTAGCGGAGCAAGCGGCGGATATCTCCTCCCCTTCTTGGCTGGGCAGTAGCTGCTGACTGTCCTCTAGTATATCGTCCTTACGAAGTAGTGGAGCTGAACCCACAGCATAAGATACTTCTGTGGGGGACTGAACAGCATAGGACAGAGGCAATAGGAGTACAGGGACTGCTCCCGGGCCATGCCAACTGAGGGTGGTGTCTGAGGATCTCACCAACTGTTGACTGGGGGTGTCAGATGTCACTTGTGATGAAGTGGATGACCGTGTTAACAAATCGATGATGGCAGATGGGTTGCTGGTCGAGACACGACCGCTAGCTGATATCGGGAGTTCAGGCCTCTTGCTGCGACTCCTGCTGCCACTCGCCCCTAGTCTGCCGCGACCTCTGCCTGATGAATTTAGACCTCTGCCACTCCTTTGAGCATGTCCTGTCACTTATCTGCCTGACATAGTTAGTGCATATATGAAGGGAGTATAATACGCTCCACTACGCTTAAAACAGTATTTGTCTCGAACAGCAGCAGGTTTGTACTTTTAGCTGGCCTTTTACAGTAACTAGGCCCTTAAGACTTCAACAGGAACAACATCTTATACCACATATGTACGCACAGGTTACACTTAATAGAGGACAATACGCTCAGCAACCTTTATTAGGCACTAATAGCAGGTGATTGTGGCTTTTAGTGCTCTGCTCACCCTAACTGGCTTGCTACTATTAGCCTTTCAGTTGTTGTACACACCAGTGCTGCAGCACACAGCTGCTGTGTAGTACACCCACAATTGCACTCTCTCTCTCTCTCTCTCTCTCTCTCTCTCTCTCTCAATCTCTCTCCCTTCCCTATCAGTGTTTCTAGGCTGGATTTGGGCTTGAGGTGAATTGCTGCTGTAAAAATGCTTTTCTGTGCAACACACAGTGCTCTCTGTCCCTCTCTTTCTCTCTGCAATAAAACGCTGAAGTGACTGGCCGCAAGATGGCTGACGATAACATAGAGCTGTGACATCACAGGGCTGGCTGGCTGCTGATAGGCTGCATTCTGCATGTGATTCACCGTCATCCCGCCTACCTGTCTTCCCGCCTTCCCAGAGTTCCTTCCCAAAACGCTCACATGTGGAGCTGCCATCTTAGATGCCCTGGAGCCGGGACCACACTTAATGGAGTTTAATGAAGCGATTTGTGTGATCAAATCGAGGCGATATTCGGATTCGTTGCAAAGCAAATTTTTCCTGAAATTCGTAATTAATTCGGATTTGTCAGATTCGATTCACTCATCCCTAAATATAAGTAGTGGTTCAATATGTATTCTGTTTTTAACTACTTTGAGATAAAATACATTGCAGAGAATCTCCCGGTACCATTATACTGATCATTACTTATAAGGATGTGTCATATTTTTGTACAGGAATATATGAATGTTCAGTATCAGTTTCATTTCTAATTGCAATCACAGCCATTATGTAAAACTCCCATAGAAGTAAACACAGGGAAATATGACTATGATCAAAGTAATTTTGTGTCAATTTGTTCTTCTTTTCGAGATTTGCTCTTGATCAGTCACTTGTTTACTATTTTTTAGACTTTGTCAAGCTGTGTTGACCGTCTCAGTGAGTCTTGAATGACCTATTTGTAAATTTCAATCCTATTCTTTTACAATTGGTAGCTTCCTTTCAAAATCATTTTGACTTTTCTGTCCTTGTGAAAATAAATGTCTCTTAGAGGAAAATATTTCCGCTGAGCCTTAACTGATGTCTAGACCAATAGACAAGATACAGTGGCTTCATAATTCAATATTTTTCAGCATACAGTGATAATTCCTGGGCTATTGTAATTCAAAACAAAATTCAGCATACAATGACACATTCAATGGGGGAAATGTATCATTGTCTGTGTAAATCAAGTTCTTTTTACCACCCCCCCCCCCCCTTTGCCTGGGAGTACGTCATGTCTACTTCCCCCACAGAATTGCATGTGATCTCCCAGCACCGTATTTCATACTGTGCCTCGGGGGGGGGGGGGGGGGGGGTTCCCAAAGTCAGAGTCCCTAGTACTGTGGGGGTCCGCTTCCCTAGTTAGCCCTTAATCACTCCTTAGTAAGTTAATATTTATAAATATTGTCATTGTAAATATGTATATTCCATTACTCACTTGTTTGGCATCGCGGGACCTTAGGTCATGTGACCCTTTGCTCAGAACTCTATGGTATGTTGAAGGACCTTAGGTGGTTCTTAAGTCACGTGTTCACCCATAATGCCGTGTAACGGTGAGTGACAGTTGTTATGGACCAATCCAAAACGGCCAGCCCCTACCCATATAAGGGAGCTGTGGCCATTGATCGCTCTCTTGGGTTGCTGTCACTGAATGAGGTAGGACCTCGGCCTCGGCCTATACCACAGTGGTTATATATCTATAATTCCCAGCTACTCTCCGCAAGATCACTGGACCTAAATGCACCCCTAAATCCAGCGGATCTATGCAACAGAATCTTCCTAAAGCTAAACTGAGCTTATCTGATCCCAACCAACTGTCAATCGCTGCTCAACTACAAATAGACTTTGTTATCTGGACTGTTATTGAAATTGCCTGCTACCGAAAGTCTTCAGTAAAAGTTCCTGCAAGTTTTCAGTTAAACAGTGGTTGTGGACAATCCATTTATTACGCACTCACCTATCACTCTTGGGAATGGTGGCGATAGGCCCAGCACCATTACAGTATTTAACCCTCACCCTGGCGTCACGAGTGACAAGGGTTAACAGCGCCCTTTATTATCCAGAACAGCAACACCCCAATTACCCTACATACCCCCGAGGCGTACCACATGCACATTCTGCATAAATAGCAAAGTAGCTTAAACACCTTTCACACTACCATTTGTGCCTGGTAGGTGACGTCCGTTAGGAAGTTAGCGGGAGAAAAATTTGTGCATGCGCCGACTTTTTCTCCCGCTATGTTCAACAGCAATTACGAGAATTATAACGAACGTTAGAGGAATCCCATTCAAATGGGCATCAAAGCCGGTTTGTAATGGAGCCACTGTGAAACTAGCCTTAGATGTAGACAGGTCTCTATGTGTGGTACAGGCTGATGTGAGGTTGGGCAAAAATTTGTGACAATTTAAAAAAGTCACAGTTAATAAATAGCTAATCACTGCAAAAAAGCTAACCATGCAGCAGTACATTCAAGTGGTTTCCTTAAAGATGTATGCAAAAATTTAGCAACTGTTCCGCTATTGTGCAAAGATTTGCAGCTTTGTTAAAAAAAAAAAAGTTAAAACCAATGATGTTTCCCTCAAGGTGTGAAGGATCCGACAAATCACCATTGACATTTCGTTGGTAAAACAACAGTCAGATTTCTCTTTGCAGTCCTCCTATAAGTTGCACCTACACTACAAAATAAAGTTCAATAAGTCCAAATGGTACATTTTTGACTTATCAGATCAAAAAAAAGACTTCTGCCTTCTCCATCTTTAGCAAACATTAACACTTAGAGAGTGATCTGTTTCTGTTCAAAGTGTGAAGTTCTCCTTACAGTCCTACTGTGTGTGCTATATGTCTTAAATAAATATTTTTGGGAGAAAATCATAATGTAAGTTTCAAGTCACAACATTTTTATAGACCTGTTGTGTTATTTACTGGGCTCAGTGACTAGGCATAGCACTGATCAGTGTTATCGGCGATCTTCTGCTTTGGTCTGCTCGTTCTCAGACCAGAGCAGAAGACCCCTGGAGACAGCCGGAGGCAGGTGAAGGGGGCCTCCGACCGTTATTTTAGATGACCGGATCCGCCATTACCGATGGCTGATAGCAGCTGGGACCTGCAGTGCATGACGCGAGCACCACTCCGATGCTCGTGGTCATGTACAGGACGGAAATGTATGTTCTGGTGCGCGAAGTACTTCCGCACTAGGACGTACATTTACGTCCATGGTCGTTGGGGTTAAAGCATACCTGTCAGATCCCACAAATAAAACTTAATGTTACCTAATTCTGACCATGTACATCTCACTTTTATGCTTTTATCACCTATATTAATATATAGTTAATAGTTCTGCTATATAACTACATTGTTTAAAATATTGTCACGTTTATGTATAGTTTTCAGTATCTAGTTAAAAAATATTGTTAAAACTAAATGTAAAAATCATATTACTCTTATCATTTTCTGTTATGTCATCCGCTGAAAGCATTAACATTTCTCTTGCCTGAAGAGAAGCAATATTTCAAAGTTGTCAGCTCATTTTCATGATGAACATCAGTTTGTTAAAAATCACATTTAAAATATGTGACATGCTTACAGTACAAAAGTCAAATGCGTATCTCAGTGGTGGCCAGACAAAATATCCAGTATAGAGCAATAGTCACTCGGATGTGACAAGTATTAAAGTAATCATACTATTGTATGTCAGTATAAGGATACAGCTGGATGGAAGCCTATGCCAGAAATTTCCAATTACAAAGTATTCTCAATAACACTTTGGGCCAAATGTCTTTTTATTGAACAAAGTTTTCATAAAATTTAAGACACTTTGATTGTTACTTTCCATAATGCATAAGTTTGTAATTCTTCCTCGCCCCGGGTAAGGCCTAAAGCATATTTTGTCTGTAAGTAATAAGTAAAAAATACAAAGCTGTCCCCCAAAATATGTTTTCAATATGCAGCCTGTACTTGTTGGTTGCAATATACCATGCTGTATATCATTCAATTTCAGTATTTTTAGAAAGGAATGGCATCCATGTGAAACAATATCAGATGACACATTTTGTGCAATGCTGCTCTTAACTCAACGCTGTATTACAAAGAAAGAAAGAGAGAGGTAAATACCGGTAACTTAAATCTTACCAGAATAGGGAAAAGCAAGAATGAAAATGTACTAATTAATAAAGTCCTGTGATCATAGCAGCCTCTGCACTGATTCAAGCAAGTAGTATTTTTGTTTCTCTCTACAGTGTAAAGGGGTAGGAGACATTGCAAGTTTAATGTGAGGAGGCAGGCTTGTAAAAACATTTACCAGGGACCAAGCATCAGTTCGTCTTTATACATAATGGCTTAGCTTTAAAGGGAAAATATGTTTCACTGAGATATTGTACATGAGAATCTGAAGGTCTCCATACACTTTAATAAAAAGGATTGTGGGTGGCTCACACTGTAAAATACAATGTATACCGAGGTCATTGTGTTGCACTTCCCTTTGTGCCAAAAAAGAAACAGAGAATTTACACGATTGGACACAGCCCTCTAAGTATGCATATACAGTACTACTAAATGTACTAGTAAAATAGGAATAAATAACTTATATGGCCAGTTTTACTTGTGATGTGAAGAGCCGTTCTTCCTAATGCTTGATAACGCATTCCTAACGCATGTCTGTGCCATTCTGCAAGCATTAGGAAGAACGGCTTTTTACATCGCTGTACTGCAACCCAGACTGCATATCTCCTCTGAAAGCTGACGGACCTCGCTCTATTTGCCGGCTGTTGAGTGGTGAGTGGTGCAGCACACCAAATGTCTCATATGTTTATATATGCTTGACTTACCTATCTGATTACATCATAGACTGTATCCAACGAGTGACGATATATATATATATATATATATATATATATATATATATATTTACATTTTTATGCAGGCGGTCTTTCATTGGACTTAATACAGATTTTTATCATCTTTTTACCCTCATGATTTCTTGCTAATTCAAATGTATGTATCTCGTCTGTGGCAAGGGCCCTGCTATAGACATGATTTTCAATTCATAGTTTAATAAATACTTTAAATGGGCACTGTCACCAACTTTTTTTTTGATATGTTGTAGTACATATGTACTACAACGTATCTCTAATATAGTTTCATTATTATTTTTTTTTTATTAACATGATGTAATTTACATTTGAAAACCGGCCACTAGGGGTCTCCCTCCCAGTGGCCGGCTGCAGCCTGGCGTGACGTCAAGCCTGAAAAAGGACTGATTTTGGGCTGGCAATCAGTCCTTTTTCATTTAGGCTGCTCTCGCTCCCTGCCTGTCAATCAGACAGGCGGGAATGAGCGCATTGGCTCCCCGGCCACTGGCTGGGAGGCAACTCCTCCCGCACGTGTCGTCGCCACCGCTGCCCCTGCACGCCCGCTGCTGGACTCTGCAGTATCTGTAAGTAAGAGGGAACGGGGTATGCGGGCGGGGGGTTTGTGATGGAGGGAACGGGGTATGCGGGCAGGCGGGGGTTGTGATGGAGGGAACAGGGTATGGGGGGGGCTTTGATGGAGGGAACGGGCTAGCGCCATAGCGCCGCATGGCACTAACTTATAGTTTATCTACACAGGGTGCCTCCAGCTGTTTCACTACTACAACTCCCAGCATTCCCTGACAACCTATAGATGTCAGGGCAAGCTGGGAGTTGTAGTGGTGAAACAGCTGGAGGCACCCTGTGTAGATAATCTAAGGGCGGAAGTGTTGTCCCCAGCAGGCATCAGTGACGTGGTGCGTGCTGGGGAAGTCTGCCTGGTAGTGAGCACTAGTAAAAGCAGGGAGGGGGTTAGGGATAGATTGGCAATAGGCAGGGACAGAAAAAAAATAGGATGGTGGGAGCTACCCTTTAAGTAAAAATAGCCATATCAGTTATAAAAAAAATTCTATTTTTATTTTAGTAGTACATTTAGTAGTAAATGCATACTTAGAGGGCTGTATCCAGTCGTGTAAATTCCCCATACACTTTAGTGAAAAGTTGGCCAAACCTGACAACTTCAGCAGGACTGGTCAACTGTCTTAAGAAGTGTTTTTCAAATAGTGTGCCTCCAGTTGTTGCAGAACTACAACTCCCAGCAAGCTCTATAGCCTTTGGCTTCTTGAGCTCTATCATAAGACACACATGTGCATCAAATAAATAGCTGCATACATAAGAAAGACTACAAATCAGCATAGATATGTATATATGTGGGAAGCCTATTGGCTGAATTTGTGTGAGGGGCGTGAGTATCTCCACCCCCCCCCCCCCCCACACAGGTCCAGCCGGGCGTCTAGTAGAGATAGGTAGGGGCGGGGGTATATAATGCCCCTACTCCTACAAGAGGTGCGTTCGGGATGTCCGTCGGACGCCACGAGTTCTACACTGCCAGCTGATCAGCTGACTAGTTGAGTCAGCTGACCGGAACCGATAGAGTGAGCGGCAGAGAGAGAGGGGTAAGTGGCCGGGACTGATCGGGGGTTGTGTAGCTTCGTTATCCTCGGCTCCGGAGGTAAGCTGGTGACCGAGGGGACCCCTGATCAGCCCAGTCCTGGTCAATCATGTGCCGCATTTTGTAAATGGCCGGCTACTGTCACGCTGCGCAAATGGAGCACGGGCCGTTCATATACAAGGGGATGCCAGCTCGAGCCACGCCACGAGTTGTCAGGGGGGAGGGCCGGAGCAGTGCAGGGTTGTTGGCCAGCAGGCAATTCCACAGCTAACCTATACCTTGCTGGATTAAGCCTGCCTGTCCCCCCTGTCCCCCCTGTCCATAGCTGATGGGGAGGTGGGGAATCCTTGGGGTCACAGTGGATGTCTTTGGCGCCGATACTGTATGTGGGGACACGCTACAAGTCACGGCACTCAGGGATTCCCCCTCCTCTCAAACATAGTTGGCTCCCTCCTTCCCTGATATGTCGTTTTAATTTTACACTCATTTTAATTTTTACACTCAGTACATTAGTTTAATTTCAAGGTAATTTCATACAGTCCGCCCGGTTCATTTTCAGGCTTCATCTGCTTAAGCTAATTAACATTATATTGCTTTCTGTGCAGGGGTGAATGCATTTATCATATCATCTGACTGTCATCATGCATTTTGTGTGTACATCTATACTATGTATTCTCCAAGCTTGGTGCGTGCATTTATACTATGCATTCTTCAGCATTTGTTGCATGCTCTGGGCAGTGCTGGCTTCATGCATAGCATTTTCTGTCAGTTCCTTCACAGAATTACACCATTTGTTCACTTGTATGCATTTGCCGTGCATTCACTCATAGCTTGTGTTGATGTTATTTCCGTAATTAGCGTAGGGAGCTACTGACGTACGTATCGCCATACTCCAGTACATAGTTGTTCCTTCATAAATCTTATGTAGCGGTGACAATTATAACAAGATACGGATGTCCCACGCGGGTGCTTCAACATAATTGTTGTGCACACATTACACAAGTCATCGCACGCATGCACCATGATATAGTTATACCACACACATACACCATGATATAGTTATACCACACACATACACCACGATATAGTTATACCACATACATACACCACGATATAGTTATACCACATACAGGCACCATGATATAGTTATACCACATACATACACCACGATATAGTTATACCACATACATACACCACGATATAGTTATACCACATACAGGCACCATGATATAGTTATACCACATACATACACCACGATATAGTTATACCACACTTATAAAACAAAAAAAAATAATAATCCATCTCGCTCAAGCCGTCTAAGATAGCCACATCAGGGCACACACTTACGGACGCATATCACAAACCGAGGATACAACTAATCAAATTCAATGAATTACCGTTACAAGCCTGTGGCATGGTGTCATATTGTTTAACACGCTCATGGCATTCATACTGTTCATACATTCATGGCATTCATACTGTTCACACGCTCATGGCATTCATACTGTTCACACGCTCATGGCATTCATACTGTTCACACGCTCATGGCATTCATACTGTTCACACGCTCATGGCATTCATACTGTTCACACGCTCATGGCATTCATACTGTTCACACGCTCAGGGCTTTCCATACTGTGCAGGCACTCACAGCGTTTCACACGATTCACACGCTCATTGCTTATACCGTCCTCACGTTTATGGCATTTATACTGTGTATACGCTCTTGGCTTACTGTACACACAATCATAACATTTCGTGCTCTTGACATTCAAACTATCAAGTCATTTATACCGCACGCATCCATACTGTTTTACCGGACATCCATACTGTTTTCTGTTCAGGACTTCTACACTGTTTCATGCTGTTCATACATGGCATTCACAACGTTCTTACATTCATGACATTCCATGTATATGCTGTGAAACACCCACTGGGCGGGCGCACATAGTATTCATGCTGTTCTATGCTTATGCCACTGATATTGCTCGCTCCATTTATGGCACTCATGCTGTGCGTATGCTCAAGGTTTTTACAGTCTGTATGTCATGGCTATTAGTGTTGAGCAGCATAGGCCATATTCAAATTCGCGAATATTCGCGAATATATGGACGAATATTCGTCATATATTCGCGAATATTCGCATATTCGTTATATTCTCGTTTTATTTTCGCATATGCGAAGATTCGCGTATGCGAAAATTAACATATGTGAAAATTAGCATATACAAAATTAACATACGCGAGAATTGGCATATGCGAAAATTAGCATATGCTAATTTTCGCATATGCGAATTTTCGCACGCCAGTCTCACGCAGTAGTATTACAGCCTTCTTTACACCACACAAGCTGGAAGCAGAGAGGGATGATCACTGTGATGTGTACTGTGAAGAAAAAAAAATAAAAAATATTCGTAATTACGAATATATAGCACTATATTCGCGAAATTCGCAAATTCGCGAATATGCGATATTCGCGAATAATATTCGAATTGCGAATATTCACGAGCAACACTAATGGCTATATGTTGTTAGGTGCTCATGGTATTCATTCACTCAAGGAAAATACTGTCGATATGATGGTGGCATTTATACTGGGCATTCGTTTACATTATTAGTGTTGCTCGCGAATATTCGCAATACGAATTTTAATCGCGAATATCGCATATTCGCGAATTCGCGAATATTCGCGAATATAGCGCTATATATTCATAATTACGAATATTCGTTTTTTTGTTTTTTTTTTCCACAGTACACATCACAGTGATCATCCCTCTCTGCTTCCAGCTTGTGTGGTGTAAAGAAGGCTCTAATACTACTGTGTGAGACTGGTGTGCGAATTTTCGCATATACGAAAATTAGCATATGCTAATTTGCGCATATACAAATTTTTGCTTATGTTAATTTTCGCATATGCGAAAATAAAACGATCATATTACGAATATGCGAATATCCGCGAATATATGACGAATATTCGTCCATATATTCGCGAATATTCGCGAATTCGAATATGGCCTATGCCGCTCAACACTAGACATTATACCATTCCCGCGCTCATAGCATGTACACTGTTCACACGTTCTTGGCATCACACGGCTCATACGCTCTTTTGTTCACACATTCATAGTATTATATGGCACATGCATCCTTGGCGGTTGGTGCTATGCATGCGCACCTGGCTTTGTGTTTCATGCCCATGGCAGTGGTGCTGCATGTGTGCCTGTGGCGTCGGTGCTGTTCGGATGCTCATACACGCTCATAGTAGTACTATGCACAGTGATCGGCATCTATGCTCTGTATACATTCACATAATTATTAGGTAAATGTGCTCGTTGAATACGGCTCATACACTCATAGTCATACCATGCACATGCTACAGCACTTACACGGTACACACGGTCATAGCTTATATGGTACTTCACGCATCTCGGTACACATGTCCATAGCGTTACACTGTACATACGCTCATAGCATGCTGTGTTATACATTTGTAGTATTCACGTTATGTAACCACACAGCATTCTCTCAGGGCATACATACTTTAGATATAATACGATAATGTAAGTTCGATTGCAGCATGATACACAGGTCATTAGCTTGCATCAGTCGCATGTTCATGACCACGCATGATGCTTAGTTCGGTTACACAAAGATGTCGATGCTAGAATTTACAGGCATACTCCTGACGGTCCCGTCACATCGATACATTCAATAATACACTCTCACTACTATAGCCGTCACCCTGGGCGGGTGTTAGACGTTGTAACCACGCACATGTCTTCCACACGTCTGTTAGTTCACCGGAAGTTCCGAATACAACCACTTTCTAGTGGTGTGATGTACGCCACCAAGTCAGTCTCACTCATTGCCACCACACAGTTAGTATCACGGGCATACGCCACCACACGGTTATACTGGTTTCCCGCAGCTGATAGGTCATAAAGGTTACTGGAGTAGTTGCACCCTGGTAGTCACCAAGTCAGTATCACGATTACATGTTAGCACTATACACTGACATCTGACAGTCAGCCTCTTCAATAAGTTGTCGCAGACACGTCTCAAGCAAATACCATCATGACACATAAGCGGTTTCTCAACATACGATACACCTTCAAAGCAACATCATCTCGACAAACAGATGGTTGTTACCCATTATGCCTGCCACGTCCACAGGGGTCGGTATCACATAGTTAGTTGCTACTGACACGTCTTCAGAGCAAGAACTATACGACACAGGTGGTTGGTTTACCTGTTATGCCTGTCACGTCTGCAGGGGTCGTTATGACGTAAATAATTGCTACTGACATGTATTCAGAGCAATAACTATACGACACATAGGTGGTGGTTTACCCGCTATGCCTGCCACGTCTGCAGGGGGAGGCACTACACAAGTTATTGTTGCTGACACATCTTCAGAGCAATGATATTTCAACACATAGGTGGTTGTTTACCCGTTATGCCTGCCACGTCTGCAGGGGGAGGCACCATGCAGGTTATTGTTACTGACTCATCTTCAGAGCAATAACATTATGACACACAGGTGGTTGTTTACCCTTTATGCCTGCCACGTCTGCAGGGGGGGCACCACGCAGGTTATTGTTACTGACACATCTTCAGAGCAATAACATCTCGAGTCATAGGCTGTTGTATACTCGATATACCTGCCACGTCTGCAGAGTGATGCACCACGTAATCGTTGCTACTGACACTTCTTCAGAGCAACAATATCATGCTTCACAGGCTGTTGTATACCCGTTCTACCTGCCACGTCTGCAGGGGAGGGCACTGCGCAATTGTTATTACTGACACGTCTTCCAAGCAACTACATCACGTCACGTAGGTGCTTTTGTACGCTTCATACCTGCCACGCCTGCAAGAGCATACACTGCGAAGGTAGTGTCATGGACACGTTTGTTTTCACAGAAATAATTTCATGACACACAGGTGGTTGCAAAGAACGGAAATAGAATAAATAGGATAAAATTAAAAAGCCTCAGGTCCATAGCCACAATGGTTGCATAGGATCTGACACATCCATAGTCACGATGGTACGCGGGATCTGTTTAGTCCACAGGCATGATGGTTCGCGTATAGAACCCTAGCATCTATGGGCATGTAGGTTGCGCGGGGACTGGTCATGTCTACAGGCATGTTGGTCATGGAAGAATCAATAAATCGCAGCGGGGCGTCACTCCCAAGATCACTGAGTGGGCAGCTTTTCAGTTGAAGGTATGGTTTAGTCAGGCAAGTTGCCTATTCGAGGGTAGTTGATTACAAGAGATATGGCTCCACAAGTTTATCATCCCCAGGTCTGTCAGGTAGCATGCTGTGTTTCACTTTCTAACTGTTTATTTTTGCCCCCTTTTTATTCCTACCAGGCTAATTTTTGCCCACTAAAGGCGTGCCCTCCGTCGCGGTCATTGGGCACAAATCTGACCGTTAGGTTTAGTGTTATGTTTCCATACAGGTACGTATGTATTACTATAACCACGAGCACGAGTGTGAAGCCCCGAACACAAGTGGGAAGCCTATTGGCTGAATTTGTGTGAGGGGCGTGAGTATCTCCGCCCCCCCACACGTCCAGGCGGGGCGTCTAGTAGAGATAGGTAGGGGCGGGGGTATATAACGCCCCTACTCCTACGGGAGGGGCGTTCGGGATGTCCGTCGGACCCCTCCCAACCCTCCCTCTTTCAAATAATCACTACAGGGCATGCCCACTAAAGGCATGCCCTCCGTCACGGTCATTGGGCACAAATCTGACCTTTAGGTTTAGTGTAATGTTTCCATACAGGTACGTATGTATTACTATAATCACGAGCACGAGTGTGAAGCCCCGAACACAAATATATATATATATATATATATATATATATATATATATATAGCTTGGTCAGGTCACAGTGGGGCTGTCTGGCCACTGGGTCATTCCCCCTGTGGGCTTGGTGCCGCAGTGGAGAGTGGGATTGTACTTTTTGATCAAAATGTATACTAACAACCTGTTAGTTTTTGAAATTATGAGAGGCAAGAGATCAAAAGATAAATTGTGGATGTGTGACTATGTTTCATTTTCTCTATTTTTGTTATTTATGTATATATATATATATATATATATATATATATATATATATATATACATATTCATACAGATCATTTTTCCAATTATACATTGAATTCTTTTACGTAATTTTCACAAACTGTATCCCTTAGTTTGCTGCATCAACATTCATATTATTGGAGACATAGCACTAATCACGCCAAATACAACTTCTATTGTGCAGACGCAGCAGATATGGGCTGGCAGAGGTGCAGGCAATAATGTGGGCTTGCAGGTTTTCTACACATGCGCAGCATCCAGTTGACGCATGTGTGTAGGGTAATCAGGTTTCTTGTTAGTGATGTTGACAAACACGACCCTACGCATGCAAACCAGTACTTAGCCAGTGTAAGTCACCTTTATGACGTAAGTGGGCGCATATCGATGATATTGCTTGTGGGGCCTTTTTTTTATGCAGTACAGCCGCCCTGTTCATCCTTTACCTGACAGGCATTTATTGCTCATTATATACGTATATATGACCCCCTGAGAAATTTGCTATGGTGACAGAACATTTGTAGTTCCGGAGGAAGCGCACTTCCACACTATAATAGCTGAATTTGCGTTTCCACCCTCTGACCGTTGCCTTTAGCTGGGTACCCTAGATAAGTATTATTATCTTATATATTTATTTTGGTTGGCATTTCGGGTGGACACTAACTTATTATAAAATTGATTATAATCAATCTTATGTTGTGTTAGTTCACTTTTTAGATATGATGTTATTATTGTTTAGATTCTTGGTCTTATTTTTTGCTTGTTGTAGTGTAATTGAGGCACATGCTACAACACCAGTTACAGTACCAGCAACAATACCAGTTCTACATCATTGGGTGTTCATCGCGTTTTCTGTGTGTTTTTAACATGAATCTGACAACTGACAAACAACTAAGGAATAATAAATAACTAAGGTCAGGGAAATACGTGCTGGCACAAAAAAATTTATGTCATGGAGGTAATAGCCACTAATTGCTACAATTTAGATTCCATACGATACACTTATAATATATTGCTTATACTGTCTAAAAGGGCATTGGTCTGAATCAAAAACTCATAAATCTTGTATTGTTTTTAGGATTACGTAATGTTTAATTTACTTACATATTCCTTTATTTTTCTATCCATAGAAAATTTCTCTTTGCTCACAACTCCAAAGACAACTGAATTCAAATAAGATTCGCTGAGCTAGATGCATTTCTAAAAATATTCTGAAACTTTTTATTTATTTATTTATTTTTTCATTTTGCTGAAAAAAATGCAGATTATGGTATCTATTTAAAGATGTTAACACTTTCTACTGCTGCATTTAATAAGTCTATTGGGGAAGAGATATCAAAACATGTGCAGAGGAAAAGTGAAGCATTAGCCGTAGCAACCAATCATAATGCTTCTTTTATTTTTGAGGCCTCAAAAAAAAAATGTAAGAAGCAATCTGATTGGTTGCCATTGGCATGTTTTCTTCTGCACAGGTTTTGAATAGTTCTCCCCACATAAAGCTTTTGATTTTTTTTTTCTTCTGTATCAAGTTCATTACCCTGAGGAAAGAAAAAAAAAATATCAATTGGGCGACCTACATTTCCTGCCTAATTATAGCGCTGGGCAGCAACTAATGATAAATTGTGTAAAAAAATAAAAAAGAAAAAAAGAAGAAGATGTCCCTTAATAATATATACAAACAAGGGACCTAACTATTGCCAGCGATAACATTAAGAGGATATGATTTTAAAAATTTCATAAATTGTGACTTTTTAACTATGTTAATAGGATAACAGTTTCTCTCTCCAGCATGTGCCATAGTTATCAAGACACTGCACCCCCTTTAGATTAAGGTAAAAGCCTTTGTATTGCATTTACATTGACACCAGCCCTACTATCAACGCATTGAATGCATTGAAATGTGTAGGGAAAACTGATATGGGACTTTATATATTTTGATGTAATAGGAAAATTCTAAGTCAGAGCACCCAAGCAGCAGACTTCGAAATTGTGCAAAAAAACTGTAGTCTTTTGATTAGTTACCAATTAGTAACCAATAAAAAGACTACAGCTTTTTTTTAATACTATTTCAGAATCAGCTGCTTGGATGCTGTGACCTATGCTTCTCCTATTGCCAGGACTGGTGCAAGGATTTTTGCCACCCTGGGCGAAAGCTAATTTTGCCACCCCTTGACCCTGCCAATTGGCACCTTATGACACACCACACCTTATTACTGGGGTGACACACTGTAACAAACCCACCCCTCATATATTCTCCTTACTACTGGGATGACACACTCTAACAAACCTCCTTCTCATGTAACCACCTTACTACTGGGGTGACACACTGTAACAAACCCACTCCTCATGTAACCACCTTACTACTGGGGTGACACACTGTAATAAACCCACTCCTCACGTAATCTCCTTACTACTGGGGTGACACACTGTAACAACCCCCTCCTCATGTAACCACCTTACTACTGGGGTGACACACTGTAACAAACCCACTCCTCATGTACTGTATTCTCCTTACTACTGGGGTGACACTCTGTAACAAACCCCCTCCTCATGCAGTGGTTCTGGCTGGGCAGGTGGTTCGGATGCTGGCTGGTTACTAACTTTCTTACAGCGAGCAGAGCGGCGCTTGCCAATAGGCAGAACCTGCCTGTTGCCTCTATTCCGGATTGGCCATTTGGACGGTCATCTGCTTGGAGACTTGGTCCTGTGCTGTCTTCCATTCTACCTAAATGTATTTTTTAATGTATATACACAAAAAATATATAGTGAAAATTCAAGGTTTGAATTTGACCAATGGTGATATCTTCAAGCAGTTATTATTTTAACTTCAAGGGTATATTCAAACTTCAAAATAGAGAAAACGCTTGAGTCCCCTTATTCCCTGAACTACCCCCCAAGCTCTGTAGGTTGGGGCACCCGTCTCCCTTATTCTCATGGGTCCTTTCACTGCTTGCTATATAGCTTCATGACCTTTCCATTCCTGTTAAGACATTCTGATGTTAAATGTATTAACACAGCTTTTAGCAAATTTCTATGGGCTGGTACGAGCCCTAAGATAGCTCATCAGAAGTTTATGCTACGTTTATATGAATGTTATGGACTAGGTTTCATGTATTGAAACTACAGAAGATGAAAAATGTGGAGCAGTTGCCATTGTAATCATTGCTCTGATTGATGGATGTTGGACTACTAGGAATGCATTGTGGCCCATTCTGTGTTTTTTGGAGGCATATTGGGCCATAAGTCAGTCAAATCATTAGGACTTAACTATAAACCACCTCAGGTGGTCACTAATACCCTAAATTTACCAACCATTTACCACTTTATTGAGTGAAAAAACACAAGATTAAAATACTGTGTGCATTCTGTCCCGATTTACTTAAAGATCAGGAGTTGTATCTGCCAATACCCATTAGCACTTTGAAATAGTATCACAGTATGTAGATGAAAGCATCTCTGCAGCAGATACTATACATTTAGGGCTAATGCATGCAGAGGTTAAAATCATAAACACAGTGCCCCCCTCAACGTTTCACCACGGCTGTGGCTTTGTCAAGAGGCAAATTGGCAATGCACGTCACAAACGCCAACAGGAGGTTATAAAACCTTCCCTCATGACATCACTAAATTGTCACTTCAATGGAGCTGAATGTTTTTGATTGATGCATTAACTCCTTCTCGCTATAGGAAGTATGCATATGTCCAAGCATCCAACACTTTTGCGCATTTGGACGTATGCATATGTCCTAGCGATCTCCGTCACTGTTAATCATAGCCGGAGTCCCGCCGCAGCTGCCAGAGTCGCGATCGCGCCGGCCCAGCAGCATTAACCCCATAGATGATGTGATCAATCCTGATCACGGCATCTATGGTGTTGACAGGGGGAGCGCTCTCCCCCTGTTCACCAACGGCGGCGCCACCGCGATATGATCTCAGGTCGCCATTGGTTGCTATGGCAGCAGAAGGTCAGATCATGACCTCCTGTATGCCTGCTACAGAAGCCTGTAAGATCCAGCCAGTGGCTGTGCAGCTGATCAGGTCATACTGTGCTGCAGTACAAAAGTATTGCAGCATAGTATAACCTGTAAAAAGTGTAAAAAATAAAATAAAAAGTTCTTCAATAAAATTATGAAGTGTGAAAAAAAAATGCCCCTTTCTCAATAAAAGCCCTGTATTATAACCAAAAAAGATCAAAAACACAAACCATATACATAATAGGTATTGCCACGTCTGTAATGACGTGTACTATAAAATTATAATGTAAATTATCCCGCATGGTGAACGCCGTAAAAACAAACATCAAAAAAGTGCAAAATTCGCCAATTTTGGTACAAATAGTGGAATAAAAAAGATCAAAAGGTAGCACATATCGCAAAAATGATACCATTAAAAAGTAAAACTCATCCCGCAAAAAATAAGCCCCTACTCAATGGCGTCAGACAAAAAATAAAAAAGTGACGGCTGTTGGAAAATGAATGGAAGATAAATTATTTTGGTCAGAAAAGGAAGAACATAATCATACTGACCCACAGAATAAATATAACATCACTTTTACCGCACAGTGTACACCATAAAAAAAAAAATAATAAAATGCCAGAAATGTTCCAGTTTTTCACAATATTTTGAAGTTTTTCACAAAAAATCCTGCACGTGTCAACAAAAATACACCACTTATATAAAGTACAACATGTCATGAAAAAACTATCTCAGAATCGTTCTGCTCAGAAAAAGCGTTCTAAAGTTATTACCATTTAAAGAGATAAATGTCAAATAAAAAAAAGAGGCTGCTCATTGAGGTAAAAAATGGGTCCATCCTTAAGGGGTTAAAGAACCTATCCCAAACATTCAATACTATGATAGACAGCTGATCATAACAATCCTGGGTGCTTCTAACAAGGCCAATAGAAGAGAGAAGCGTCTCCTTGTCTGATTGATGAATCCTGCTGAAAGGACAGGTGACGAAAACTGCGCATACCAAGCTGCGCTACCTGATAGTGTTCATGGCTGATCTTCTGTTGATGTGTGCATGCGCCACTTATAGGCACATGGAGGCTTGCGCACAAACTTAGAAAACAGAAAGCAGCTTTAGATGCACATCTACACATCTACACTGGTTCTCAGCACTTGTCCGGCCGAATACTGGGCATAGAAAACCAGTGACATTTATAAGTGTACATGCAGATCCTTGTGCGCAGAATATTGGTGCATGCGCACTGTCATCTAAAGCTGCTTTCTGTTTTCTAAGTTCGTGCGCAAGCCTCCATGTGCCTATAAGTGGCGCATGCGCACATAAACAGAAGATCAGCCACGGACACTATCAGGTAACACAGCTTGGTATGCGCAGTTTGTGTCACCTGTTCTTCCGGCAGGATTGATCAATCAGACAAGGAGACGCTTCTCTCTTCTATTGGCCTTGTTAGAAGCACCCAGGATTGTCGTGATGAGCTGTCCATCATGGTATTGAATGTTTGGGATAGGTTCTTTAACCCCTTAAGAACGGACCCATTTTTTCTTGGGTATAATTTTGTGTAGGAGGACACAATAGGTCTTAGGCTATTATGCACATGCTGTTAAAAATATCTTATATTTAGCTATTTTTTGCTGTTGTGTTATACTGTGATACTATTACATAGTGCTGATGTGTATTGGCAGATACAACTCCTGTTCTTTAAGTAAATAGGGACAGAATGCACACAGTAATTTAATCTTGTGTGTTTTTTCATAAAGATAAGATAGTGCACTTTATTTTAGTTGGTTGGTAAATTTAGGGTGTTAGTGAACACCTAAGGTGGTTTTTAGTTCATTGCAAAAATTTCCCCCTCCTACCAATGGTCTCAAATATGTGTGTTTAAATCATTAGGGCTGCAACCAAAGTTGCATGATACATTTTAGAGAGAGCATATTTATAAGTTCATTATCAATAAGATATTAATGGTTATCTATTGATATGTCATTGATGTAATTGACATCTGTATTGAGACAGCCTCTATGATTAACCATTACAGGGCTATTACAGATATCACCTTTGAAAGCCATATTATATTCTAACATAGAATACTCTGCTAACTAGACTACTGTATTCTTTACTTGCCAACACATGTTTTGTATGATACATCTCCGGGCTAATGTCAATATATTGTATTTTTCCTAGGTGAAGTTACTATTCCCAGCTCTTTACGCTACATCAATTCTCAACAGGAAAATAGATGTTAATGTAGACAGCAAATTATAGCAATTTTTCAAGATTGTGTGCGTGACTTCCACTTGTTGTTACAGTAGAGCCGTAGAGGAAAGAAAACCAAGACAATGTGCACAGCATTCTTATTGTTTCTCGTCTATTTAGCTACGTTAAAAGATTAATTATTTAGAGCTTATAGAATACATTAGAATCATTGCAGCAAGCTTTAACCCCATTCCCATCCAAAAAGTTTGTAGAACTATCATAAAGCATTGCCTAAGAATAGAAATATTTAATTGTAAAAAAAAAATGTTCCTTTGAGATCCTCATTTGGTTTAATATGTAGATTTTACGAAACCTATCTACATAGTCCATTCTCTCTAGACCTAAGCTCAATAGTCATAGTAATATGTATATATGAACATGTCTATGAAGTCCATAATCTATAATCTGATCATCATAAAGCATTTTAGAAGATCATTCAGAAGTGGAGATTGTGAGACTAGAGAGCAAACCTTCAGGCTGCTCCTCTAATACATTTCACTCTGAACAAGACAAACTACAGAATAAAAACCAATAACATTTGTAGACCTACCAATATTCTGGTTAGTCCACTGCATAAGTCACAAAATTTGCTACACTATCAGTGTAATGCTCTCTGCAAGGTGCAGTAACATCTGTCTTTGACATGAGTACATGCTCATTGTGTCCTTTCAATTGCCTCTTTGCTAATAGTGTCCTTGCTCCTGTAATTAATGCTGTCGGGCTTATAGCTTCTGGGCTCCGATGCAAAATCTGAAACAGGGCCCCACATGGCAATTATAATGCTGGTCTCTTATGGGGCAGATGTGCTTTGGGGCCCCCTTGGGTACCAGGTCCTCGGTGCGACTGCTACCTCTGCTACCTCTATAGCTACGCCCCTGTGCCGGACTAAATGACTTGCTGAGCCAAGCGTAAAAAGCCTGAGCCAGCACCACTGGCTAACTTCTTCCAGGCCAGGCAGAGTCTTCAGAAGTAATCCTACAGTGCATAAAGTATTACAATAATACTTCTAACAAGCTGGATATACTGTATTTGCTGTGCTTGGTGCAAAGCTCTCAACCCAGCAATTCTACTGACAGTAAGCCAGTGATGTATAAAGCATTGAAGGCTTACTGCTTAGTAAATGGTGCAAGGACTCCTGTCAGACTTCTGCTCAAATTACAGATTTTCCAAGGTGTTATTTTTGTCGAGTTGCCCCAGAAATTATGGTGAACGTTACTGTTAATTTTTACTCATTGCCAATCACGTACACAGCTCTACACAAACTGCATACAGCATTGAGAGGGCTGTAAGTAAAGGTTTCCATCGCCTTTGAAAGCGTTTCTGGAACACATATTGTTTTAAAGGGGTTACAGTGTTTAAAAATATGAGATCCTCATTTGATCCCTTGCTGCTACTACAGTGGTCCCTCAACATACGATGGTAATCCATTCCAAATGGACCATCATTTGTTGAAACCATCGTATGTTGAGGGATCCGTGCAATGTAAAGTGCAGGAAAGTGGTCTACAACCTGCGGACCTCCAGATGTTGCAAAACCACAACACCCAGCATGCCCGGACAGCCAACGGCAACATCTGGAGGTCCGCAGGTTGAAGACCACTGGTATAGGAAGTTGTACTCACCTGTCCCCGCCGCTCCGGATCGTCACCGCTGCCCTGGATGTTGCCTTCCATCGCTGTTGCCGCGTCCCCGGGGTGTCCCCGATGCTCCGGCAAGGCCTCTGCTTCCCCGACATCTTCGCTCTCCATAGCCGCCATCATGTCGTTACGCACGCCGCTATTATTAGATGACGGGACGGCGTGCGTGGTGATGTGATGACGACGATGGGGAGCGCCGACGATGCAGGGGATCCCGAAGATCCCAAAGAGGACATCGGGGCCATCGTAGGTCGGGGGATCACTGTATTCTGATTGTTCCTAGGTCCTAACTGCTCAGTGCTAACTGGTTAAGTCTTAATAAGCAGGGAGTGTCCAACCTGGCACGCATAATCAGTTTATATTCTGCCAGGAAATCTTACATATAAAGTAGGTTTGATCGGCTTTATATCTGTACTAACATACAAAATTTGGTTAAAGCTCTAACCTAGTTTTCATTTTGGCTACATCATTATCAGTACATTTGTGACCCTCAAGTGAAGCTAAGAATATGTGTTTGTATAAACCCTGAAGGGAAGTATAAACAGACAACAAAAATGTACTAAGTATATTTTTGTGTTTTCTCGTAATCTAATGTATTGAAATATTTTTGGGACTCTCTGAAGACACAGGGACAAATAAGATATTAACATTTCTGTGTCTAGTTTATGACATTTTTGCTCCTATATCATTTGTTTTTTAATCTTTAAAAATAAATACTATATCTTGATGATCAATGTTGATTTTTATTGTTTACCATAAAGATTAACTGTCACCAAACTAAACTTTTAATATATTGTTCCTTATGTTATTATAAGACACTTTGCTATTTACTTGCTGTAATAATTCTCAACCTTTATATGTTTTTAATGTGATTGAAAAAATGGCCACTAGGTGGCTCTGTTCTGTTCCCTGCCACAAGTCAAACAGTTAGTTTGGTCTCCACCCAGACTTGCAGAAGTCCAAACTCAGAAATGCATGCCGGGCATGGTGAGGCACAACTCTCGCAGGCTTCAGTGACACTGCACCTGCTGGAGAACGCCCACTTTCTCCTGCCAGGAGTTCACACAATGTGAGCAAGGGGAAATGTATGATGCAGAGCTTTTTAAAGCTCTGAATTTTTTTAAGGGCAGGAGGGGTGTTAGGAGTAGTTAGGGAATATTATCTGAGTTAGTTTAGAAAATATGGTTTGATGACCAGTGTACAGTACATATTTATTGTACATCTTGTGAAGGTTATGGGGTCAATTTTTATTTACTTCTCTACAACACTATGAATACTGTTTGCACAGGCACCTGTTAGCCTACTACTGATATGGCCTGGTTCCAGACTGTCTCCATAGAGATGTCAGCTATGGGGTTGGTGATCATGGCTACGGATGATCCCATTTCAATGGTATATTATTGTAGATTTTGCAAATACAGCAATAGGATAATTGTTGGGCTGTGTTAGATAATGTCAATGGACAATTGGAAGTAGACCTTAAAGGGTACTCCGCTGCTAGACATCTTATCCCCTATCCAAAGTACAGGAGGTAAGATGTCTGAATGTGGGAGTCCCCCCGCCGAGGACCCCCACAATCTCAGCTGCGGCACCGCAGACATTCGGTGCGCAATCTCTCTGCGCACCCGGCGTTCGCTTAGAGCATCAGGTGCAGCGCCAGAGGCTCATGATATCATGAGCCTCTGCCCTGCATCACCAGTCATCTGGCATAGAGTGAAGTTTGCTCTGTGCCAGATGACTGGCATTGTGGGGCAGAGGCTCATGACGTCACGGCCACGACCCGCTGGGGAGTGGCTGTGATGTTAAAAGCCTCCGGCGCTGTACACGACGCTCTAAGCGAATGCCGGGTGCAGCAGAAAGATCGCGGGAGTCCCCAGCAGCGGGACTCCTCCAATCAGACATCTTATCCCCTATCCTTTGCATAGGGAATAAGATGTTTAGGGGTTGATTACCCCTTTAATAAAGCTTTATAAAAAAAATCAGGATGGGGAGAAGATGTCTAGGGGGGGAGTACCCCTTTAATAAATCTTTATACAAAACAGATGTGCCACCAAAAAAGCCAATCTGGCCAAGGAACAGACTCCACAAGATTCCTCAAGGTGTCCTTTTGGTAAGAAGTAACAAATGCATACCAGAATCACCCCAAAAAATGCTGTATGCATTAAAGATACTTTGAGACAGTTGTCAAGCCATCAATATTTGGCCCATGTTAGACCGTGGTGTATTTGCAGGTGTATTATTAGTATTCAAGAATCAACACTTGTACTATGCTTCAAAATACCCCGATTTTGATCCCATAATGTGTTTCTAACTGAATTGAATTGTACATGTAATTTTGAAAGGTGTTGTATGAATTATGTAGTAGTGCTAAAAAAACATATAAAAATACAATTTCAAAAAAGTTTCAAAAAACACTTGCAAATGTAAAAAGCTTTTTCAGAAGTTTTTCATTTCACTATTTTTTTCTGCCTTGAAATACACATGGATATTTCTGCTTGTATATTACCCCATCTGAACTGTTACTAGCTCAGACCATTACACTAAAACATTTTTCTATGTTTTTGCACATCAACTGACTGTCACTTGCTGCCTAATACATTCCACCCTTGACAGGTGCCATTGTCACAAGATTATGTTTTTCTCTTTACTATGGGTGATTTTATTGAAAGCATTCTTGGATACAACAGTACATTTGCCAAACTGCATTAATGTACAGTAGAACATATGGTATCTTTTCTTGGGCTTTTAGACCTCTCTATAGTATGTATTTTATACTATTAACCTCCCTTTTTTCACATTGTAAAGTTTTTATTTTTTTTCATTTTACACATAGAAATATCTTTTCCTATCATTTACACTTAGCTATCTATATTTCAACACCTGCCTGCTTCCGCCTGACCTCCTTTATGGTTATTGTTGTCCCTAGTAATAGAATGCTTTCTTCACTCGGCTGTCAGGAACACTAAAGGAAAATTACCTTCAGCTAAATGTTTTCTGTCTACAATTTATTTATTTGATATATATATCAAATATATATATATATATATATATATATATATATATATATATACACATACAGTATATCTCACAAGTGAGACCGCCCCTCACATTTATGTAGTTCATTTATTTTATCTTTTCATGGGACTTTTCATGGGACAACATTGAAGAAATGACCCTCTGCTACAATGTAAAACAGTGAATGCACAACCTGTATAACAGTGTTTAATGTTGTATCCCCTCAAAATAACTTACCACATAGACATTAAAGGGGTACTCCGGCCATGAGACATCTTATCCCCATGGGGGTCCTGCCGCTGGGGACCCCTGCAATCTTGTATTTGCCACCACCTGTTTGAGCTGCATTTCGCAGTGCCAGCTCACAAACAGCAGGGTGGCGACCACAGGGCCGGAGTATTGTGATGTCACGACTCTGCCCCCATGTGATGTCACCCCCCCGCTATGCAAGTCTATGGGAGGGGGCGTGACGGACGTCATGCCCCCTCCCATAGACTTGCATAGCGGGGGTGGGGGGTGGCGTTGTGACGTCACGATACTCTGGTCCCGTGTCCGCCACCCGGCTGTTTCTGAGCTGGCACAGCGGCGTGCATCTCAAACATGTGGTGGCGAATACAACATTGCGGGGGTCCCCAGCGGCGGGACCCCCGCGGTGAGACATCTTATCCCCTATCCTTTTGATAGGGGATAAGATGTCTCAGGGCCGGAGTACCCCTTTAAAGTCAAAACTTTGGTAACAAATGTAAGTGGAAATGGTCAAATTGAGTAAAATAAGCCATTTTCCCTCCCTTGGGAGGGAAGCATGGTGGCGGGAGTGTCATGGTCTGGTCAGTTCATTAAGGGAACCATGAATGCCAACATGTTCAATGATATACTAAAGCAGAGCATGATCCCCTCCCTTTGGAGACTGGGTTGCAAAGCATTATTCTAGCATGATAAAGACACCATTATAAGAAAACCATTGAGATAAGAACTGGTATTGTTATTCATTTGTGGGGATTTTCCCTCTTTTCAGGTGAGGATACTTTCTACCGAAGACATTGGATGGGAAATATATAAATAAGCCAGGGATGTGGCTGCTTTCTGAACAGTGAATGATCTACTTGTTATCTGCCTAATGTTCACGTTACACCTCCAGAAGAGAAGGCAGCAGACTGGCTTAAGCAAATTTGTTTTATTGATGAAATCATTTATCTGGAGTGTTGTGTGTAATGATAAGTAAAGAATTCTTATATTTTCACAGAAAGATGAAAAATTAACACGGTATACTAAGAGCTCAGCGTATACAGGCTTATACACTCCAATGATTAAACCTACTCATAAATACCAAATTAATTAAATTAGCTCGCTACAGAGAAATGTAATTAAACATCCTCGCTTCCTATAAAGCTGGAATCACAAGTTCAAGTCTGTTTATTTCTGCTATTGTCACAATACAAGAAATGGCAAGGGAAGGAACTAATGGCATCTTCTTCCTTCATACATTTGAAGTTACACACTGCCTGTTAGAAGTGGTTTGGGCCTGGGCCCCCTGACAACACTTCATATATTATGGCAGAATAATGTTATCAAAGAATAAGCATTCCATCAAATCTCATCTTTCAGTTTGTTGCTGGGAAAAAAAAGCTGTAGGTAGTTGTGAGGAACTGTGACCCTATGACAATTCTGACTGATTCCTACGAACGAATCAACCCTATAACAACATTTAGCTGCCTTGTCTATAGAAAGCACTTGGCTTAAAGGGGTAGTCCGCCCCTAGCATCTTATCCCCTATCCAAAGGAAAGGGAATAAGAGGTCAGATCGCAGGGGTACCGCCACTAGGGACCCCCGGGATCTACGTTGCAGCACCCTGTTATCATTACTGCACAGAGCAAACTCGCTCTGTGCGTAATCACTGGCAATACAGGGGCCGGAGCATCATGATGTCACAGCTCTGCCCCTCGCGATGTCATGGCCCGCCCCCTTAATGCAAGTCTATGGGCAGGGGTGTGATGGCCGCCATGCCCCCTCCCATAGACTTGTATTGAGGGGGCGGGGTGTGACATCACGAGGGGCAGAGCAGTGATGTCACAATGCTCCAGCCCCTGTATTGCTGGTCATTACACCCAGAGCGAGTTTGCTCTGTTCAGTAATGATAACGGCAGGCCCCCGTGATCTGACATCTTATTCCCCATCCTTTGGATAGGGAATAAGATGCTAGGGGCGGAGTACCCCTTTAAAACAACCAATGGTTGACTTGCATTCAGCAAGTAAGTCGCTGCACGCTTGAACATTGTATTCACAGACATCGCGGTCACTTCCCTGCTCCCTGAGCTAGGCCAAGAGTGGCCGCTATTTTTGTGAGTATGCTGCCCATGCATGCAGGGACTGGCAGATTACTGTGTATCTGCTCATAGCGGTGGATTGCTTCTATGAGCAGACAAATTCAGGGAGCATGGGCACAGAAGGAGGCACACTCTAGGGACAGTCAGTAATGCATCTGCAGCATCAAATACGCTAGTGAAGCAACAATTATTAATAGGCAGTACTGGTTATTTGTGTTGCACGTAGACTCTACATCCTGATTATAAGATAGCCTTACAATTCATTTAGTGCGATAAGAGGTGTAATGTATTGGGTGTTATCTCTATACTGTTGTTTTAGATAATAATCTACTATTAAGGATACTTTAAGCAGATATTAATTGACTATGAATCAGGCCCCTAGCAGATAAGTTTTACTACATATTAACACATGTAAAGCAAACTTATGAACAGTTTTTTTGGGGTCTAAAGTATGGATATGGATGTATAAGGCTTTTGACCCAGAAACTGACCCATCTTATTAGTTAATTGACGCCTCCAGCACAGAGATATAAGAGTTTAAATAGAGGCAGAGATTACAACAAAGCCAAGTGCCTGTCAATCAAGGGGGTAAAGGAAGTGACCAGTGAACAGACGTGGTAACTAACCGGTGAAGGTATCAGATGACAGTCAAGTAAGGGTGACAGTCTCCCGAAAGGCGTAATTGGACCATTTTATGTATTTTTATTTGCTTTTAGTAAACAATACTTGCAGTGGAGATGGCAGCACCAAGCATATAACTCTTCTTCTGCCATCTGATATATTGGGTCCCTCCAGGATTGATCCGGTTGGCTACTGCCACCTCTCATCCAGTGTGTGTGTAATAGATGCATTTCATACATACTGCAGGTGAACAGCCACCTACTTGGGTTTCAATGAATCCACTGCACTACCCGACAGGCCTAACAGTACTACACTAGGTGACACCCTCTTGTCTTTTGCAGTTTTCTTCCCATAATTAATTTACCAAAAGAACACAGTCCCAGACAAAGGCTGGACGTGCCGAAATGTGCTTTGGCGTGACGTTATCCCGCTCCCTGCGTTTACTATAGTTGCACTTTTTTGGTCAGTATGGCACAAAAATCAATATGTTTATTTATTTATATATCATGTTATCTTTCTTATAGTCAGTGCCTTAAGCATCTAGCACTTTAGCTGCAGCATTTGCACTTGTTGTGTGGTCGACTGTATGAGATAGGGTTCTTCCATTGTGGTCTGATGCACTGCTTGTTATATGGATAGTAATTAATTGTGATTGACATTCTTTCTGCTATTATTTAGTCCGTTTTTGACTAGTACATGCAGGTTCCGGATATGTTGTCTTTGTGTGTGATGTATGTATTCCTCCTTTCTTAACATGGTTTGGTATTTTTATTGATGAAATTAAACATTTACTTTTTAATTTCACTTCTGAAGTGACTCCATTTTTCGTATTGGTGTTTGTATTTTTCATCCCAGTTTAACTGGTGAAGGGACTTTAACAGCCAAAGGGATCCCCAGTGGGCTCCAAAGCCAAATTTGCACATCTGATATCTAAGCGCTGGTACAGATTCAGAGTCAAAAGCCTTCTATAGCAATGTTCTTACTTTATATCCTAAAAACATCAAAGCTCTAATTTAGTGCTTCCTACTTTCTCCCGCAGGGCTGTCCAGGGAACTTTAGCTAGCAACAATTACTTAAAAACTGCAAAGGGTGTGAGACCAGCACTCTGGCCTCTAGATTTTTATGATTAGTGGGGGCACAGAAGTCGGGCCCCTATCCATCTTAAAGGGATCACTTTATGAGATAGGAATAGGACTTTGAGGGTACATTCACATGCACCAAATGTGGATTTGATGTTGTTAGATCAATATAGCTAAACACAGCATCAAATCCACAACAGCAAATCTGAATATATATATATATATATATATATATATATATATATATAGATTAGTTAGGAGTAGCCGTATTAGTCCAGTGATGCTATAACCTTTGCTAAACTCTCTACCCTCTCCCTGCTCTAACACCATCACACCCCTGCTCCCCCTCCCCTGTCTAGTCTTATCTTCAGTCTATGGCTCTATAGTAAAATTGTCTGTCCAGCGTAACCACCATTCTCACCTCTGCTCTCCAGCCCCCCCCCCCCCTCCTCATCCTTATCTGTATCTATCGTCCTATTGCTATACAATTTATGGCCCAACTTAATGTCCATTCTCCACCAATGTTGTTTTAACCCCAGCATATTTTCTGAGATTGAACCTATGTTTTCTCCTTGTGAGCTCAGAAATGCTTATGACTTGATAAAGGGAGGAATCCCGAAAGCTTGTCTCTACAAAATCTTGTTAGTCCAATAAAAAAGGTATTACAAGATACTGCAACTACCGATGATTTTGCTTTTTATATGTATATATATATATATACCGTATTTATCGGCGTATAACACGCACTTTTTAGGCTAAAATTTTTAGCCTAAAGTCTGTGTGCGTGTTATACGCCGATACCCCCCCAGGAAAGGCAGGGGGAGAGAGGCCGTCGCTGCCCGCTTCTCTCCCCCTGCCTTTCCTGGAGTCTAGAGCGCTGCTGTCGGCCCTTTTCACCCCCTGGTTATCGGCGCCGCTGCCCGTTCTGTCCCCCTGACTATCGGTGCCGGCGCCGATAGCCAGGGAGAGAGAAGCGGCGCGGACAGCCAGGGGGAGAGAAGGGGCAGCGGCACCCATTGCCGGCGCCGCTGCCCCGTTGCCTCCCCGGTGGCATAATTACCTGAGTCGGGTCCGCGCTGCTCCGCTGCTCCAGGCCTCCGTCGTGCGTCCCCGGCGTCATTGCTATGCGCTGAACGGCGCGGCGCATGACGTCAGAGCGCCGTGCATAGCAACGACGCTGGGGACGCACGACGGAGGCCTGGAGCAGCGCGGACCGGACTCAGGTAATTATGCCACCGGGGATGGGGGAGGCAACGGGGCAGCGGCACCGGCAATGGGTGCCGCTGCCCCTTCTCTCCCCCTGGCTGTCGGCGCCGCTTCTCTCCCCCTGGCTATCGGCGCCGGCACCGATAGTCAGGGGGACAGAACGGGCAGCGGCGCCGATAACCAGGGGTTAAAAAGGGCCGACAGCAGCGCTCTAGACCCCAGGAAAGGCATGGGGAGAGAAGCGGGCAGCGACGGCCTCTCTCCCCCTGCCTTTCCTGGGGGTATATCGGGGTATACACGCGCACACACGCACCCTCATTTTTTCATGGATATTTGGGTAAAAAACTTTTTTTACCCAAATATCCGTGGTAAAATGAGGGTGCGTGTTATAGGCCGGTGCGTGGTATACCCCGATAAATACGGTATATATATATATATATATATATATATATATATATATATATAATTTTATTTTTAAGAAGCTACAATGCAAGCACATTTGTTGATGGTTTCTAAAATATATTCTTTTAAATTGATATTTAAAGTATTATTGCAAATAGTCTCAAGTTTCCAGAAACATGAATATCTGTTTTCCCAAAATATTTAAGAAATTCTCCATAATTTAAGCATTTCAGTAGGATCAGAGATGTGACCTTGCTTGTAAAAGGTGGTAGTCCCAATTTAATGTCAGGCAAAACTGTAAAACCCTCAAATCTTTTATAAACAACACTGCTTTCAATGCTATAAATGACCTTTACGGTTTTTTTTAGACTTCCTGATAGATAATGATGGAATTGTGCTGAAGGTCTGATTAGTCTTTCATGATGTGTCACAGCTTCTCAAAATGGATTTGTCTTTTGGACATTGTCTGCCAGAATGACCACATCTCATATATCTCATATTGTTTGAATTAAAGGAGAACTCCAGTGGAAAACAAATATTTTCAAATCAACTGGTGCCATAAAGTTAAACATTTGTAAATTACTTCAATTTCAAAATCTGAAGCCTTCCAGTACTTATCAGCCTCTGTATATTACAGAGACATTTGTGAAGTTCTTTCAAGTCTAACCACAGTGCTCTCTGCTGACACCTCGGTCCGTGTCAGGAACTATCCAGATTAGAAACAAATCCCCATAGAAACCCTCTCCTGCTCTGGACAGTTCCTGACACAGACAGAGGTGTCAGCAGAGAGCACTGTGGTCAGACAGAAAGGAAAGGCCACCTCCGTGTGGGGGACAAGTTTTGATCAAAAAGTGCACTAAGAACCTCCATTTTTTGACCAAGTGTGCTGCTGCAACCTTCCTTTTTGTAACCACTGACCACATAGGTAAATCAGCAGGATAAAAAAAGAATGTAGATGACCTATTATTCGGAGACTCACCAACACCATGCTATACAGAGAGCCCTTATTACTCAAAGAATGCCCCCTGCTCATGTCTTGAGTTGAGCAAGTTGAGTACTCCGAACCCGCATTCGATCCATACTTTGGTGGGTACACGGCTCAATGAACTTTCAAACATTGCCAGGTTCATCTCAAATTAACTCCTTAGGGCAGAAGGGCGTATACATTATACAGCCATTTATATGGCTGTATAATGTACACAGTGAATAGAGTGATTCTTTAATAGCTACTTTCCCCATTGCTTTTCGCAATTTAACAATGTGACACTGTCACCCCACCTGAGACTATCTGATAAGGTGTGACCTGGCCATTCCCAATACAGTGGCAGGAAACTCCTATGTCTGTATTCTAATGGTTATAAATTATTGTTTTACTTATATGGAATAAACATGTTTTCTTACTTTAGTACATTGTAATGAAATTCAGTGAGAACATTAGAACGTTAATTGATGGTGACAGAATTGCAGGAGAATTTCTCAATAGTTTGTTTAAATTGGACCTTTCACATTGTTATTATTCTGTCTCCAGCACATTTCATATTTCATTAGCTTCCAGCCCCATCTGACATTTTCGTCACCTAAACATCAATAGTAGAACCACTATTAGGAGGAGGCAATGCAAACAGCAATTAGATCTGTCATGATCCCTGTATTTTAGATTTGAAAATTAACTTAGAATTTGAGTTTTACCATTTATTGTTATACTAACAATTTATTGTACTAAGCATTCCAGTTTTCTGTAAGTTGCAATTTTTGGTACAAGTGAGCAAAAAAGGAACACTTTTTCAGATTTTGTGCCACTCATGCCACTTTACTAAAAAATGGTCCAGGGTTATTGGAGCGCAAATTATAACTGATATCAACATCAGCAAGGCATAGCTTTCAGTTAGAAGCAATGTTCACGCACATATTGTGATCCTCATTTTGAGACATAAACGACTAACAGTATGTATCATACGCAAAAAATAAAACCTGCACTTTTTTCAGCTGATTCTTACTTTCGTTACATTTTTACAGGCATCTACAGCTCAAACTAAGGCTCAAAAACACTGTGTGAACATAGCCCTGGAACCAAGGACAGTAGAAAAATAAATAAATAATTATAATAGTAATAATAATAATAATAATACATTTGGTGCATCCTACTCTAGGGCAGGGGTGCTCAACTACTTTTAGTAGGGGTCTTCTTTTCCAGATCTGCCATCCAGTGAAGGTCCGAGCTAAAGGCTAAGACACCTGGTGGCCGCAGTGCCATGCCAGAAATAGGCACTGCCTGTTGTAGATCATAATTAGTACTTAATAAGTCACAATCTTTCTCCAACTGCCACACACTGTGCCCCTGGTATAATACTGCCACACACTGTGCCCCTGGTATAATACTGCCACACACTATGCCCCTGGTATAATACTGCCACACACTGTGCCCCTGATATAATACTGCCACACACTTTGCCCCCGGTATTATACTGCCACACACTGTGCGCCTGAATATATAACTGCCACATACTGTGCCCCTGGTATAATACTGTCACACACTGTCCCCCTGAATATAATACTGACACATGCTGTATATCTAAATAGAATGCTGTCAAACACTATGCCCCTGATATAATACTGCCACACACCTGTCCCTGAGTATAATACTGCCACACACCATGCCCCTGATTATAATGCTGCCTCACACTGTGCCCCTGAGTATAAAACTATCACATGCTGGGGCCCCAAATATTATATTGCCACTGTGCCCTGAAGGTAATTATACCTCTGTGTCCCTTAAAACAATGAATGAGGTGTGTGTCCCCCCACCCACCCCCCCATATGAACTCTTGCATCATGCAGACAGAAGAGCATAATGGGAGCTGTAGATTTGAAACTACTGTAGAGATAAAGGTTGGGAAATTCCTGTAATAAAAATACGGATGCGAACAAATATAGGCCCAGGCATATTAGACTATGTAGCCCTTTCAAAAAAAAATTTAAAAAAAAAATAGGCTGCCTACTCTAAAATCACCTTGGTTTAAATAGCTCTCTAGCTGTTGCATAGTTACAACTCCCATCATGCCCGCAAAGCTTCAGGCATTATGGGAGTTGTAGCTTTGTAACAGTTGGAGAGCCGCAGATTGGGGTACAGTGTCACCCATCATCACTGCAGAAATTACAAGTGACTCCAGCTCTGATGGGACACCGTAATGCAGCATACACAATTGTATAATGACTCACAGGAGACATATTATCTGTTGTCTTTCCTTTTCTTCTTCATCTGGTCTTTGTCTTCTTTCAGCTCCATCTTCTCTGCAGAGTCTGATGCCCGCACATTATTCGTCACTTTGTTATCCTCAACCTCATCTTCTGTATGACAACAATAATCATTATAACCCTGCCAGACATCATGACCCCTAAAAATAATACTGCCAGACGCTGTTTCCTCTGTTTGTCAGAATCCTACCCCTGTGCTCCCCCCAGACCCATTTTCCCCTCCTCCTGCAGACCCCTAAGGGCTTCTTCACACTGTGGACATTTAGTCGGTGGAATGTACGCTTGCTGCAGGCACCACTGAAGCCACTGGCGATAGGACTGCACGGATGTGCGCCATCTCGATCCACCAGCAGAATGAACATCCACCCAGAGAACGAACATGTTTGTTCTTGGAGTTTACGCCCATTCTGCAGGGGGAATTCCACTGTGGCGATTCCACAGTGTGCACAGAGCACTAGAAAACCATTGAAAATATTTGAACTCTGCTGCAAGCAGATTTCCGCTGGAGGAATGTCCTCAATGTGAATGGGCCTTAAGTCCCCCCAGACCCCTAGGTCCTCTTCCAGACCCGTCTTCAGAGGAGTCTGAAGGAGGACATAGGGATCAGAGGAGTCTAGGGGGAATCTGAAGAAGGGGGGCTTCTTCAGATTTCTTCCAGACTCCTCTGCCCCCCAAGACTCCTGCATCATGCTTCTCTACACTTTTCTGCCCCCCCCCCCAGACCCCTCTGTCCCCTTCTGCTTGAACACTCCCCATCCGCCAAGACCCCTGCATCATTCTTCTTTACACTTCTTTACATCATTCTTCTTGTCAGGCCTGGCCAGCTATTCATTTGTATAGGTGTCTAAATGACACAGATACATATGAATGCCAGGACAGCGGCTGCCACCTCTGGCCAGTTCCCTAAAACGGGCGAAGGGCCAGATGACTGGCAGCTGTGGTCCGTATCTGGACCGCAGTCCACCAGTTGAGTACCGCTGGTCTAGGGTAATTTAACTTGAGGTAATTTGTTCTTTGTAAATTCTCCCCAATATGTATGCAGAGTTAAAGGAATGGCACAGAATCTTTCTATTTTCATCTAGAATGTTTTACAAACATTTTGATGTGTATTCATAAATATCACTTATTACAGTAATCCTACCTTAACACCTTTCCTAATATGAAAACCATATCTCAAATTTTTACCTACAGTCCTATATGTGGGATCATAAGAAAAAATAAATAACTGTGGAGAAATTGAAGAGAAAAAAAACAATTTTGCAAATTTGGGGGGCTTCATTTTTACCCAGTGCACTTAAAGTTACAATTTAAATATTACTTTTATTCTTTAGGTCAATATGATTACATAGTCTACCGGTGAATGTGTGGTTTCAAGAATAGACATGTTTTGTTTATATGACATAAAGGGATGGTAGACAATTTTTTTTTCCCCTGCAAACAAAACATATAAATTCATGACACAGGCCACATATTAACTAGATGTGTTTTATCAATAAAAGTCAAGGTTATTTTCTTTTTGAATTTCCTTTCTGTCTGACCACGGTACTCTCTGCTGACACCTCTTCCCGTGTCAGGAACTGTCCAGTGAAGGAGCATTTCTCCATAGCAAACCTATCCTGCTCTGGACAGTTCCTGACATAGACAGAGGTGTCAGCAGAGAGCACTGTGGTCAGACAGAAAATAAATCAACCCCCACCCACCCATGACTTAGGGGCCTAGTTGCAATTGTGACCTCTGCTACCCCTGTATCTATGTCACTGAATTCCTGTAAAGTATTTACACAGTGTTTCCTTTAACTGTCAACACTAAGGTGCCAATATCCATGTCTTCCTGTACTGATCTAAGCTAGATTTCATTGGTTAAAAGGCATCACAGGTGCATTATGCTTCAACACAGTACCAGGAATCCAGTACTCAAAACCCAGTTTGGAACAACTCACCACTATCTGAACCCACATACTTGTTAATTTACCAGCTGAAAGTTCTCCTTAATCCAACATACAGTACTGTAAACAGAGAGCAATGTCCAGCACCAGGAGGTTAACATTAAAAATTAGATCAAAGTAGACATCCAAGCAATGTGCAAAACCCTCGGTCATAGCATCAGGAAATCCAGTTCTGTATCACTCATTTAGCTTTTAGTTCAGACATGTGTTACTCCTAAAAAAGATTATGCCTGCCCTAGTACTAAAGTATTTAACGCATTTCCATCATCATTTTGTCGTGCCTATGATGTAAATGTATTATTGTGATAATTGTTATATCCTTTCAGGATACACCATTGTTAACTAAGCATACTGCTATACTATACTCTGTTACTAAGTATAGCAGAGGAAGATCAATTCACACATACTGTGACACAATAACCTATATATGCTACAGGAAATATATTTGAGCCCAAACCACGCTCATAAAAGGTAGATTAAAACTCAACAATTCCTTGTTATTATAAAGCTTACAAGTTTCAAGTCTCCAAAGAATAATGAATAATCTAGGGCAATAATCACTTTATTGATGATGTCCCGCATAAATAGAATATTTTAATCTTATTTTTAATTTTGCCTGCCAAGCTTTTTTTTTTTGTAAGGAAACCTTTTATAATGATTTGCTATAAAGACAGATGGGAAGGGATTCGACTTGGGTATTCAACAATTAATTATTTTTAAAGCCATCAAATCCTTATAAAATGAAATATTTGAACAGAAAACGCATGGAGAGAACAATTTATCACCACTGCCCAGAAAGTACCAAGCTCTCTAGACAATGAAATATAGCATAAACCCTACTTTTAAACAGAATTAATTGTGAGTCGTGTCTCGTACGCCTCCAACCGAGGTCCATTTTAGTCATTCTGTTCATGCAAATGTAGACTAATGCCTTGCCTAGGCAGACTGAACATTTTCATTATGCTAATCTCACCAGACAGCATGATATATAGTATTTAGTTAATGTCTGATAATATTTACAAATGAAATATTGAAACTTATTAGAAAAAGGAAACTTTACTACAATAAATAAATAAAAAAAATCAACAAAAAATTATCCAAAATTTGGGCTACTAATATTTCATACCCTATTAGGAAGCTATGCCTCTACTTAGGGAAGAAAAAGGTTCTCAAAAGATAATTTTTCAAAAGAATATGTTTCTGTAGTACAAGCTATGACCAACAGAACGGAGAACAATCACATGGTTCTCATTAAAAGATGAAGCATAACATATGTATTAAAAGTGGTCATTATAAAAGGCACTAAAATATCTGGAATTGTGATTATGATTTACTTTTATGATGCCCCTGCCACAGATGTACCATGGGCAGTCTTGCCTATAGACTAATGGTTTTCGCCAACTCTGATTTTATATAAAGAGATACAAAGTTGGATTATTGCTGCCATTGGGCAGGTTTTGCGTTTAATCGGGTTAAAAAAAATTTATATAAAAAAAACAAAACAGATACAAGTTTTTCAACTGGCTTGTCTGCCTATGAAATGTAATCTAAGGGTATGTTCACATTGCAAAATCTCCACTCACTGAATTCAGCGAGCAGAGATTTTGTCTGGCGGCCAAAAGTACTTTGGCGGTAGGACCGTGCGGCACTGCGCAATCACCATTGATGGCTATGCAGTGCTCACAGACTTTGTTCGTTCTTTTTTTGCACAGAACAATTTCAGCGGCGGAATTGTCCGCTGCTGAAATTCCGCAGTATGAACGGGTCTCGCGGAAGACCCGTACACACTGATGGGAATGTTCACTGCGCGGAATTCCACTCGCGGAATCCTGCTCACAGAATTCTGTGGGAATTCCGCTGTGTGAACTTACCTTTAGAAAGAAAACTAAGCAAAGAAAGCACAGAGAAAGTACTGATCCAAGTAAGCCTTTACAAACCTAATTGAAAGCAAGATGAGCAAAGCATTGACTCAGTGACAAATCACCTGCATTGCTGTTTCACACGTGCCATATTATGCTGCATATTTTCTGCAGCAGATTTTGCTACCAATTGACTTCAATAGGTTGAAAAATACACAGCAAAAAAATATATGCACTTGTGATCCTATCCTAAAAGTGCTTATAGTGAACATAGAATACACATTTTGGGCCAAGTTGCCTGTATTTTCTAGGTTGAATCATGTGTATATATATATATATATATATATATATATATATATATATATATATAGTAGTAGATCTAACTGGGTTAAACATAAATGCACATTAAAAGCGTTAACAGTGAATGTGGAATACACATTTTAAGCCAAGTTATGTGTCTTTTCTGGGTTTTATCAAACATATGTATTTCTACCTGGAATTAACATAAATATGCATTAAAAGCATTTATAGTGAATAGGGAATACGCATTTTTGGCCAAGTTGCCTGTATTTTCTGGGTTTATTCAGACATAGTGTTTCTACCATAGAGTTTCACCACTACTTAATGAGTGTGAAATCTTCCCAAAACATAACAATAGCCTCCAATTTTTTTTTTCAATAAAAAAAATCTCTCTTAAGGGAATGGTGGGCAGAGGATGGGGTAAAGGAAAGAGCATTCCTGCCGTGTCCTCCGCCAGTAAGAATGTCGGTGACAGTAGCAGCTCTGTGGACGACACCCATTTGCCCAGGGCCAGTACAGGTAACAACAGCAGCCCAGTACCTCATGGTAGTAGCATCAGCAAAGAAGCCCTTGTGGACTAGGTGACTCGTTTACAGTCATCTCAGGAGGAGGAAGAGTCTGACAATATGACGTTGTACCAGGTGTCAGTGGTTTCCTAATCGTCTACAGTTACAGTGATGTGAATGTCCATCCAAGACAGTCTGTTCCACCATCTCTGTCTTTGCTTCCCCCACTAGTGCTAAACGGAAGGATAGCATTAGCCATGAGGAGGGGATATGAGAGGATAGTCAGCCTTTGGAATGTGTTGCAGAGGAGGTGGAAGTGGAAGCATTGGTCCAGCATAGCACTAAAGGGACTGGTAGTGATAGGCGTGGAGGTATGATGGTATGGCATCATGTGGGATATGCTGAGGGGGAGCATGAAACCCATGATCAGACATCAGAAGTTCTTATTGAGAAGAGTGATGAGGAAAATGAGAAGGAGTTTGATGATGATGTCAGCGATGAAAAGAGAAGCCGAGGTAGGGCCAGAACATCTGTCAAATGTACCGGACCTAGGTCCGTTGGTCTGACCAGCTCAGATGCAGCTCAGGTGACTGTAATACTGCTCTGTCTGTAGGCTAGAGAAAAAAGCATTCCAGAGGAAGGACACAGTCGTGTGGTGGTGTACCTATCTCTTTATGGTACCCTGCTGAGTGGAAGTGATTTTCTATCTTACCAGATGCAGAAAACCAGCTAGAGTCTAGGAATTACAGCAGATGGAGAAGTACCGCAAGGCCTAACTAGAAGTATCACTACTACACCACTGCCTGTTGTCCGCTGGATACTACAAGTGCTAGTCCATCACTGCCTGCTACTACAACCACCAGGCCTACACATCATAAATTTTTTTTGCCTTTTCATACAAAAATGTATTCTTCTTCTTCCTAACTTTCTAATCTTTTTGAATAGTTCAGCTAGCTCACTAAGCCGAACTTTTAGAAAGTTTGCTAAACTCTACCTCTGACCTAGCCAACCAGCTTCCACCCTGATTTGTACTAAGGAGAAGCAAGAAACCCAAAACAGCTGTGTATAGATGAGTAACTTTACCTTATAGGAGAAAGTATTGCTTGGCATATAATTCCTAGTCATCTTTCAAGGCTCTGTAAGGGTTGAACACTGATTTGAAGGGATGTCACCCCAAAAGAGGGCCGAGACAAGCAAGTGACATGGAGAGCTACTTTACATACTATATTTACTAAAAAGGTTAATGTTTAGCTAAACATGAAAGTTAAGCCTGTAAAAAATATTAGCAGGTTCTGAAGTAGTTAAGGACATTGTCATACATTTGAAAGCAGCAAAGCATTTCATTTTTATTCATATTGTGGATTTACTGCCTTTGACAGATATTATTAGTATAAAACATGTCAAATAAAACTGTCTCTCTAGGTTACGTCTCTCTAGGTTATGCATCATATGCCTCCATAGCTGCCTTTAGGGATGCACTGATATAAAATCTAGGACAACATAGGTTGCCAACTGGTGTGACTGTGAAATGGTACTGAAAGAATTAGTGTCACCAAGGAGACAGAATACTTAGAACAAAGAAAAAAAACAGAAGTGCACTACTGTAGCCACAAGGAATATAGCAGCCTAATTTCAATAATTCCCAGAAATAAAAAGAAATTGTGGTTTTCAACAAAGTATACCGAACTAAAGCCTTGCCTAAGAAGCATTGGTATCATTTTTTTTTATCGAATTATATATCATTTTGGTGTTTTAACAACACAGTGAATGCCTCTTAATGTGAAGGGTTTACAAATCTTATATTTTTATAATATTACATCACCATTTTTCATGAAAATATCAGGACAGATATATATATAAAAGGGTTTATCTAGTGCAATAAATATATATATATATATATATATTTTTTAAGTAACGTTCCAGACACTAATGAGATGAAAGAAATACCCACTCAGGGAGTCACTGAGCACAGTGAAGCCAACTTATACATCAATTGACTCAGTGTTTTGTGCAGGCATCTGCTCAGTGTCCTAAAAAGTGTTATGTGCAGCTTTTTTTTTCGCCTCTAAAAGAGGACCTATGGACCATGCCCTCACGGGGGGTCCCAAAAAAAAAAAAAAGATTTTTAATAAACATGATTAAAAAACGTTTTACAGTTTCTTGATACACCCTCCTATTCCTCAAATGAGGGTTTATTATTTGTCTGATAATTCAGGAAATCAGTCAGATGGACGTGACTATCAGGTAATGAAGGGGTTCTACAGTCAGGGGTGTGTGAATGTTTTACTTTGAGGTGCATGGATGTCTAATACACCCCCTCCCCCCCCCCCCCGAATGTATAATCCAACCAATCACCTGACTCCAATTATTATAATTAAGTTCACACCAAGCTGACTGATTCACTGAATTGTCAGATGAACTATAAACCTTTATATCTCGGGAATGGAGGGGTGAGAAGGAAACTGTAAAAATGTGTGTGATCAGGGCACCCTACACTATTTATTGATAATGCAATCTCATTTTTTACTATAATTATCTGTTAATTGACGGTACCACACATGTGTCCCATTATTAGTCCATACAGTAATAAATTGAACATTAGGTACTTGCCTTCCTTTTTAATAATGCCTCTTTTTGTGTAAATAGTACATGCTCTGCATGTGCTAAAAGCTGGATGCATTACAGCCTGTTCACCGCAAGACAGGACAAGCTTTTAGTGCATTTCTTACCGTATTTTTCGGCGTATAAGACTCACTTTTTCTTCCCCAAAACTGGGGGGGAAAAATTGGTGCGTCTTATACGGCAAATACACATTAAAACCAGTCCTATGGCGGCGGTCCCTGCGGCCATCAACGGCCGGGACCGGCGGCTAATACAGGACGTCACCGATCGCAATGTATTAACCCTTCAGATGCGGCGATCAAAGCTGACCGCCGCGTTTGAAGCAAAAGTGACACTAACCCGGCTGCTCAGTCGAGCTGTTCGGGACCGCCGCAGTGAAATCCCGGCATCCCGAACAGCTTACAGGACACCGGGAGGGATCTTACCTGTCTCCTCGGTGTCTGCTCCGTGCCGGGATTCCCTGCATGGCCGGTGCTCTCCTTCGTCGTTATCACGTCGTCGCGCATGCCGTCCTGTCATCCAATAGGAGCGGCATGCGTAGCGGCATACGTAGCAACGTAATGGCGGCAGCGGAGAGCGAGGATACCCAGCAGCAGAGACGTTCCCGCGCAACGGGGACACCCCGGGGATGCGGCGACAGCAATGGAGGGTGACATCATAGGCAGCAGTGACGGGTCCAGAGCGGCGGGGAAACGTGAGTGTTACCTCCTATACCAGTGGTCTTCAACCTGCCAATGGCTGTCCGGGCATGCTGAGAGTTGTAGTTTTGCAACATCTGGAGGTCCGCAGGTTGAAGGTTCAGAATCTTTTTTTTTTCTAGATTTTCATCCTTTAAAATTGGGTGCGTCTTATATGCTGGAGTGTCTTAAATGGCGAAAAATACGGTATATACAGGAAAATCATACAAAAAGAAGGTAAATACCATTTTTTTCCTTTACCCTATTTAGTAGCTACAAACAATATTAGACTGCAGCAACAATCGCTGCAGTATAATATTTTAGGAACAAAAATTGCTAAAAGTAAAATGCCAAAAATTCTGAATTCACATAAAGCACCATATAGCACCAGAAGTACAGAATTTTTTTTTTTTGTGAATTCATATGTAATTTATTAGAACACAAAACTGTGCCATGCCACACATATCAAACTATTCAGGTATCACAAACGGGGCACAAGGAAAGTCACTGGGTCCCAAATAGTATTAATTGGCTGAAAAAACTTTATTTCCTCTCTGTGCGAAACAAAATGTAAAAAAAGCTAATTTTTGTTGATGCCATCAGCAGAATTTTACTGACCCCTATAAAGAATGGATATTAAAATATATCTTTAAAGTTAGATGTGAAATTCAAATAATAAAGCATTCGAATGCTCCATGACCTTTTATACACCAAGGGTATGCATTCAGGAAGTTTCAGATGTGAACTGACATGTCTTTATAGGACGAGCCGGCAACGTTAAGGTTTCATATTCAGCCAGAATAGCAATAAAATGTTCTGTTGTAGCAATTTTGTCACATAAAAGCAACGATACTGAAGAACTGTGACTGGGTGAAAAGTAAAATGAATACAAATGATAAAAATGGAAAGGTCAGGCAAGTGTTGGCCTTTAAACAAAAATCACTTTCAAAATATGGCACAAAGATTGATCCTTCTGCTGTAAGAAAATAAAAGTGAACTTAAAAAATGGTGGCGTGTGTTCCTGTTTATGTCTGTGGTACATGCGTCATTAGGTCCAGGAGAGGAAAGGTTCTATATAGCAGTAGGTAATGTAATAACTGGGATATCACTGGTAATTGGCAATTAGTGGGGATCTACAACATGTGGACATAGTGGATATTGCTGACTTGCAACTCTGTGACGGCAGAGCCGGTTTGATTTAGGACGTCTGCCTGTATTTTGCCTATTTTACATTCTCATTTTGTTGATAGGAGCTAAGTTCTTACAGACATGATAGTGTCTAAGGATGCTTAAAAAAAATACAAATAAGCAAATTAAAATAATATGTGTGCAAACCTATAGAAATACCAGGTGTAAATGATGGTTTTTACATCAGCATTTTGAAATGTCAGCACTGTAAGGTTGGGTTCACGCAAGCTTAATATGAACATACTGTATATCCGTGTGATGATCACAAGCCCCGAAATGACTGCGGGTCTGAACTTTCAGCTAAATATGTAGTAGAGCTATAATTCATCTAAAGTGGAACTTGAGGACTTGTTTTTTTCATGATCAATAGTTTCTATCAGTACCATTTTGCTTAGACTTTTTTGGTCAGCTTCTATTATTATTTTTTACTGAAATATAATGTGACCAAATATCAGCAATTCTGGAATTTATTTGTTCTGTTTATGCCATCATTCCCCGTAAGGAAACATAAACATTATGTTATTATAGTTCGGACATTTCCGTATGCTGAGATACCAAATAGGTGTTTTTTTAATTTGAAAATGGGAAATGAATGATGACTGGCATTGCAGGCTGGATGCTCGTGATGACATGGCCATGCCCCCTCAATGCAAGTCTATGGGAGGGGGCTTGACGGCTGTCACACCCCCTCCCATAGACTTGCATTGAAGGGGCGTGGCTGTGACATCATGAGCCTCTGGCGCTGCAGCAGGGAGATTGGAGGGGTCCCCAGCGGTAAGACCGATGAGATCAGGCATCTTATCCCCTATCCTTTGGATAGGGGATAAGATTTCTAGGGGCGGACTACCCCTTTAACCCCTTAAGGACTCAGCCCATTTTGGCCTTAAGGACAATAAAATTTTTACGTTTTCATTTTTTCCTCCTCGCCTTCTAAAAATCATAACTCTTTTATATTTTCATCCATAGACTAGTATGAGGGCTTGTTTTTTGCGCGACCAGTTTTCCTTTGTAATGACATAACTCATTATATCATAAAATGTATGGCGCAACCAAAAAACACTATTTTTGTGGGGAAATTAAAATGAAAAACGCAATTTTGCTAATTTTGGAAGGTTTGGTTTTCACGCCGTACAATTTATGGTAAAAATGACGTGTGTTCTTTATTCTGAGGGTCAATACGATTAAAATGATACCCATTATTACATACTTTTCTATTATTGTTGCGCTTAAAAAAAATCACAAACTTTTTAACCAAATTAGTACGTTTATAATCTTTTTATTTTGATGACCTCTAACTTTTTTATTTTTCTGTATAAGCGGCAGTATGGGGGCTCATTTTTTGCGCCATGATCTGTACTTTTTTTTATACCCCATTTGCATATAAAAACTTTTAATACAATTTTTATAAATTTTTTTTATAAAATGTATTAAAAAAGTAGCAATTTTGGACTTTTTTTTTTTTCGTTCACGCCGTTCACCGTACGGGATCATTAACATTTTATTTTAATAGTTTGGACATTTACGCATGCGGCGATACCAAATAGGTCTATAAAATTAATTTTTTACGCTTTTTGGGGGTAAAATAGGAAAAAAATTACGTTTTACTTTTTTATTGGGGGAGGATATTTTTTACTTTTTTTTAACTTTTCCTTTTACTTTTTTTTACATTATTTTTTACACTTGAATAGTCCCCATAGGGGACTATTCATAGTAATACCATGATTGCTAATACTGATCTGTTCTATGTATAGGACATAGAACAGATCAGTGTTATCGGCTATCTTCTGCTCTGGTCTGCTCGATCTCAGATCAGAGCAGGAGACGCCGGGAGCCGGACGGAGGAAGGTGAGGGGACCTCCGTGCGGCGTTCTGAATGATCGCATCCCGGCAGCAGCGCTGCGGGCGATCCGATCATTCATTCAAATCGCGCACTGCCACAGATGCCGAGATCTGTGTTGATCCCGGCACCTGAGGGGTTAATGGCGGACGCCCGCGAGATCACGGGCGTCGGCCATTGCTGCGATCAGCAGCTGGGATCAGCCGCGCATGACACGGGCATCGCTCCGATGCCCGCGGTTATGAACAGGACGTAAATGTACATCCTGGTGCGTTAAGGGGTTAAAAGGGTTATGAACAGGACGTAAATGTACATCCTGCGTCCTTAAGGGGTTAAAAGGGTTAATGATGGACATCAGCAGGATCACAGATGTCCATCATTGACTGTGAGTGCACAGCTGCTGATCACTGTCAGTCTCAGTCTATGAAACATGCGCATCTTCTTTGCTTGATTTATAGACAGAATGTTGCTCAGGATAGAACTGTATATTCTTATGTGTAAATTATAGGGGCACCAGGAAGTAGATTTATGTCCAATATAATAATAATATAATAATAATATAATAATAATAATATCATAAAATGGTTGGTTGTCATATCTCCTCTCCCTTTGCTGCCGGGTTCACTATATGAGCTGCTACACCCATAAAATAAAGTCTTTTTATTTCTTATTGCTCTACCCATAAATGCATAAAGTCTATTTTCAGATATATTTCAGTGTTATCTGGCAGGTATTATTAGTCACCAATTTTGCGTTTCTTTTCTTTCTCATAATTCCAGCTGGGAATGACACGCTGATCTAAAACACTTTGATATCACACTATGACAGAGATATCAAAGCTTACCATGAAACCAGATAAGAAACAGATGATTTATAATAAACCACTTGGAGAAAACACAGCTCTCCAGCACAGCAAGGTGTAAAGATACACGGTTATCTTACACGGTTGTCACACACATCATGCTGAAAAAAATGTAAATATGGTCCCATTTGCATATTTCCTAATACAATCTTTAGCAGCTTTAGTTAGTAGGAATAATACAGACTTGTTAAACAGTTCTAAGAAGACAAATTGCTATTGAGTTCCTAACAATGCTGAAAATACTGAATTCAAACATAAAAGTCACAGACAGTAAGAAGAATATAAAATGGAGCATCAATTTGGGAAGTATGGGTGTTATTGTTACAGGTATTCTAGGTGTCACAACACAACACAATTGTATCCTCTTATACTCTGTTTGAGATGGTCTTCCCACTGATTTGGTAGTCACCAGAAGTCCTTTTCTTGACTGACAAAATAAAGCTGTTGCTTGGCTAAAGGGAATGGCCTAAGACGTCTTAGGCCTCATTCACAACGACGTCGAGCTCTGTTCTGGGGAACTCTGTTTGCCGGATCTGCTCAGCAGATGATTGGAATAAAGTTGAGAAAAAAATACTGCAGGTTACTGAAACCTGAAGGAGCCCCATTGAAGGTCAATGGGAACCCGTTGGGACCCACTGGTATCCACTATGCAACATACTGTCTAGGTCCACGTTTTGTCGCTAGAATTAACTATGCCTTACATAAACAGGACCTTTAGCAAGCCCTAAAAAATTATATTTTACTGTCACTGAATAGATTAGAGTACCCTGATCAAAAACTTTTTACAGTTTCTTGACATGTCCTTACATTCCTGAGATATGAGGGTTTATAGTTTGTCTGACAATTCAGGGAGTCAGTCAGATGGGCGTGAACTTAATTTTAATAATGGGAGTGAATACCAGGTGATGGGCAGGATGATACAGCCAGGGAGTGTGAACGTTTTACATTGAAAGAAGTATATGTCTAGTACACACCCTCTGACTGTATAATTACGCCAATCACCTGATATTCAATCCCATTATTAAAATTAAGTTCTAGCCTATCTGACTGATCTGACAAACATTTAAATTTTTTCAGTACAAGGATCCACCAAAGCCCAGTCATGGCATAAGGAAAGGGTCATGGCATAAAGAAAATATATTTCTGAGGACAGCAAAAGACTCAACAGACTGGATAAGGTAGCAAAACCATGTCTAAAGAGTTTGGAAACTACTAATACTGATTTGGCCGATTTGCCGAATTAAAAAAATAATTTGATTTGATCTGAATAAATTTGCGGCAAATTTTTATTAGTATCGTATTTTAATAATGTGTTTAATAAGGTGTGTGTGTATGTGTGTTTTACTTTTTTTCTCTATTTTTTTAATTTTCTAGGTAGTACTACTACTCCTATCATGGAGCAGACTGTTCCACGATGGGAGCAGTAGTACTTGTGCTAATAGACAGATTGCCCCAGGTGTCAGGAGTGACACCCACTGCCATCGTCCTGTATAATGTGTAGATGAAGGCAGCTTTCTCGCATCTCTGCAATAGATAAGACGATCCCGTCAGGTGTCAAGAGTGACACCCTCTATGATCTGTCCTCAACTGCAGGTACTACTGCTCCCAACACGGAGCACACTCTGCTCCATGCTGGGAGCAGTAGTACCTACATTAACCCATTTATGCAAAATCAGGTACATGTACCTAGTGATTAGTGGTCACTTCCAGCAACATCAGTAACAGTGGGGATCAAAAGTTTGGGCACCCCAGGTAAAAATTTGTATTAATGTGCGTAAAGAAGCAAAGGAAAGATGGAAAAATCTCCAAAAGGCATCAAATTACAGATTAGGCATTCTTATAATATGTCAACAAAAGTTAGATTTTATTTCCATCATTTACACTTTCAAAATAACAGAAAACCAAAAAAATGGAGTCTGCAAAAGTTTGGGCACCCTGCAGAGTTAATATCTTGTACTGCCCCCTTTGGCAAGTATCACAGCGTGTAGCCAGCCAAGAGTCTTTCAATTCTTGTTTGAGGTATCTTTGCCCATTCTTCCTTACAAAAGTCTTCCAGTTCTTTGAGATTTCTTGTCTGTCTGTCTTACACTGCTCTTTTAAGGTCTATCCATAGATTTTCAATTATGTTGAGGTCAAGAGATTGTGAAGGCCATGGCAAAACCTTCAGTTTACGCCTCTTGATGTAATCCCTCATGGATTTCGAGGTGTGTTTAGGATCATTATCTATTTGAAGAAGCCATCCTCTGTTTAACTTCAGCTTTTTCACAGATGGCATCAAGTTAGCATCCAAAGTTTGCTGAAATTTTATTGAATCCATTTTTCCTTCTACTCGTGAGATGTTCCCTGTGCCACTGGCTGCAATACAACCCCAAACCATGATTGATCCACCCCCATGCTTAACAGTTGGACAGAGCTTCTTTTCATTAAATTCTGTTCCCCTTCTTCTCCAAACGTACCTTTGCTCATTCCTGCCAAAAAGTTAAATTTTAAGCTCATCGGTCAAACGCAGATTTTTGTGGTGAGGACGTAGAAGAGGTTTTCTTCTGATGACTTTTCCATGAAGACCATATTTTTACAAGTATCTCTTTATAGTGGAATAGTGTACCACAACTCCAGTGTCTGCAAGATCTTTCTGGAGGGACTGTGCAGTCAAACATAGGTTTTGAATTGTTTTTCCCATAATCCTGCTAGCTGTTCTGTCTCATATTTTCTTGTTCTTCCAGATCTTGCTTTAAATTCCACTGTTCCTGATGACTGACAATTCTTAATTACATTCCGAACAGAGGATATTGACATCTGAAAACGTTTTGCTATCTTCTTATAGCCTTCTCCAGCTTTGTGAGGGGCAACTGCTTAGAAGAACCCATGGTGCTGATTGTTGGGGCAAGGTCAGATGAGTCTGGGCATTTAAAACCTTTGAGATTGACATCACCTGGTCTTCCCGGATGATGATTGAGAACAATCCATGACACTGGCAGGTCTCAGCTTTGCAAAGGGGGCAGTGCATGCTATAAATTCTGCAGGGTGCCCAAACATTTGCAGACATCATTTTTTTTCTGTTATTTTGAAAGTGTAAATGATGGAAATAAAATCTAACTTTTGTTGACATATTATAAGAATGTCTAATCTGTAATTTGATGCTTTTTGGAGATTTTTCCATCTTTCCTTGGCTTCTTTATGCACATTAATACAATTTTTTACCTGGGGTGCCAAAACCTTTGATCCCCACTGTACATGTACCTGATGTAAATAAATTGACACAGCGCCGCCGGGCGCTGTGATGGTTCATTGAGCTAGGCTGCACTGCCCGGCCTATCTGAAGCTGGCCAGGGACCAATCGCAGCAGTCCCCGGCCGGCGATTGCCCCTATTGGTCCATCAGTACAGACCGACCAATAGCAGGGATCTGGCAGAGGTCTCCCCCTTCCCCCTCTCCTTCGCTGCTTCACACAATGAAGTGATCGGTGGTGAGGGGGGCCCCGTCAGAGGAGGCCACCCGTAGCACTCAGGATCGGAACTGTGCTCTGATCCTGAGTTAACCCTGTAGACGCTGCTGTCACCGTAACCGCAGCATATATTAGGGTAACAGAGGGAGGGAGCTCCTCTGTAACTGATCGACGCTCTGCAAAGTGAAAGCAGGGAGCTGATGGTTGCCATGGCAACAAGAGGACTGACAGTGGGCTCGTTCTCATGGCAACAGATCAGTCTTAACCTAAGGTAGTGACTGATCATGTGTACTCCATTGAATTATGTGTATAATAGTAAAAAAAAATAGTAAAAAATTAAAATGTGAAAAAAGTTAAATAAAAAAATGAAAAATAAAATTGAAAAATGTGAAAAAAATAATAAAGTACATTTTGTTATATAAAATACAACCAAAAATATTCCACCCAAAAACATCAACATGTCCCGCAAAAAAGGAGTCCTCACACAATTGCGTCAGTGAAAAAAAAAAGTTATGGCTCCCAGAATACAGCAACTTGATTTTTTAGTTAGTCACAGGCCTCTACCCACATCCAAGGCAGTACACCCTGCTCTGTACTGACAAGGGGCAAGCACCCCGAAACAGCTGTCTGCAGATGGGTCTTCTTCCCTTCTGGAGAGAATTCTGGCTTGGCATAAATGCCAGTCAGTTTCTGAGGCTTCGTAACTGGAGCCAAAGCTGATCTTAGGGCATGCTACCTGAGAAGGTGGTGTGTTGAGCTGTTTTGCATATTCCTGATATATATATTTATTTATTAGCTGAGTACATGGCGCTGCTCAGTTTTCCCTTCCTAATCCTTGTTGGGGAGGAAAATCAACAAAGGAGGAAGCTTTTGAATTCATAGCTCATCCTCATATATTGCTTTCATATCCCGTCCCCATATCCCGTCCTCATATCTCAACCTCATATCCTGAACTCATAACCCATCCTTATATTCCGTCCTCATATCTCAACATCATATCCGACCTCCTATCCCAACCCCCTATGCCCTCCTCATATCCCGTCCTCACATCTCGACCTCATATACTGTCCTCATATCATATCCTCATATGGCGTCCTCAAATCCTGTCCTCATATCCTAACCACCTATCCCGACCTCCTATCTCAACCTCATATCCCAACCTCCTATCCCGTCTTCCTATCTCGACCTCATATCCCATCCTCATATCCCGTCCTCATATCCCAACCCCATATCCCGTCCTCATATCCAGTCCTCATATCCCATCCTCATATCCCGTCCTCATAGCCTGACCCCATAACCCATCCCCATATACCGTCCCCATATCACAACCTCATATCTAAACCTCATATCCCATCCTCCCATCCCGACCACATATCCCGTCCTCATATTTCGTCCTCATATCCTGACCTCATATCCCGTCCTCATATCTCGACCTCATGTCCTGTCCTCATATCCCAACTTCATATCCTAGCCTCATATCCCGAACTCATATCCTGTACTCATATACCGTCCTGATATACCGTCCTTATGTCCCATCCTCATATCCTGTCCTCAGGTGGGACTGATTTGTGATGAAGATATTGTAAGCTTGTAAGAAGAGAATGTGGCTTTGTGGGACTGGGCGTGATATGCAAGCCAGACCGATGCACAAAAGGGTAGATAATAAAAGGGATGGGGCTTAAACCATGGGCGTGTCTTTGTGGGATGGGGTGTGGCAAGCCGGACTGACACTTGCAAGCCGGACTGACACATTAACCAGGAGATGCAGAGCAGAGCTTGTGGAGTAAGGTACTGGAAGTCCCATATACTTGCATGGGACTTGAAACAAAAACCCATCTTTTATATAAAGGTGTAGGTAAGGGTTAATTTAACGTGTACAGTCATGACTGTAAATGTTGGCTCCCCTGAACTTTTTTAAGAAAAATTAAGTATTTCTTACAAAAAAGGATTGCAGTAACATGTTTTGCTATACACATTTTTATAGCAAACTTCCAGCGGGATACCCGCTGTGAACCCCCACCCATGTGAATATACCCAGAAAACACTACACTACACCTACACAAAATAAAGGTTAAAACACTACATATATACACACCCCTACACATTTACCCCCTCCAATAAAAATGAGAAATGCCTGGTACGGCACGGTTTCTAAAACGGAACGTCTAGTTGTTGCCAAACAGCAACTCCCAGTGTTGCCAGACAGCCATTGACTGTCCAGGCATGCTGGGAGTTTGGCAACACCTGGATGCACCCTGTTTGGGAAACACTGCCGTAGGGTAATTTTGGTATGGGAGGCAAGTGTAATCCTTGCATCCATGTCCGTCCCTATGCAAATCCCTAATTTAGGCCTCAATTGCGCATAGTGCTCTCTCAATTCGAAGCCCTGTCATATTTCAAGGCAACAGTTTAGGGCCACATATGGGGTATTTCAATACCCGGGAGAAAATGCCTAACAAATTTTGGGGGGCTTTTTCTCCTTTTACTCCTTATGAAAAGGTAAAGTTGGGGTCTACACCAGCAAGTTATTGTAATATATATATTTTTTTTTACACTAACATGCTGGTGTTGCCCCATACTTTTCATTTTCACAAGAAGTAAAAGGAAAAAAAGCCCCCCAAAATTTGTAACACAGTTTCTTCTGAGTACGGAAATATCTCATATGTGGACGCAAAATGCTCTGCGGGCGCACAACAAGGCTCAGAAAAGAGACCGCCATGTACATTTGAGGTGATTTGCACGGGGTGGCTGATCGTTACAGTGGTTCTGACATAAACGCAAATAAATAAACACCCACATGTGACCACATTTTGGAAACTACACCACTCACGGAACATAACAAGGGGTATAGTGAACCTTAACACCCAACAAGAATTTTTGTTAAAGTTGGACTTGAAATTTTTTAATTTTTTTCACTAAAATCCTGGTGTTATACCAAATTTTTCATTTTCACAAGGGGTAATAGGAAAAAAAGCCCCCCAAAATTTGTAACCCCAATTCTTCTGAGTATGGAAATGCCCCATATGTGGATGTAAAGTGCTCTGCAGGTAAACTACAATGCTCAGAAGAGAAGGAGCGCCATTGGGCTTTTGGAGAGAGAATGTGTCTGGAATTGATGGGCATGTTTGTTTACAAACCTCCTATAGTGCCAGAAAAGCAGAAACCCCCCACATGTGACCCCATTTTGGAAACTACACCCCTCAAGGAATGTAATAAGGGGTGAAGTGAGCATTTACTCTCCACAGGTGTCTGACTGATTTTTGGAATAATGGTCAGTGAAAATGAAAAATGCAATTTTTAATTTGCACAGCCCACTGTTCCAAAGATCTGTCAAACACCAGTGCGGTGTAAATGTTCACTGCACCCTTTATTCAATTCTGTGAGTGGTGTAGTTTCCAAAATAGGGTCACATGTGGGGGGTTTCTACTGTTGCGGCTCCATGGGAGGTTTGTAAATGGCCCCCGACTTCAATTTCAGCAAAATTCTCTCTTCAAAAGTCCAATGGCGCTTCTTCTGTTCTGACCTGTAATGCACCAGCAGAGCACTTAACGTTCACATATGGGGCGTTTTCTTAACCAGGAGAAATTGGACTTCAAATTTTGGGGTCCATTTTCTCCTATTACACCATGTGAAAATGAAAAATTTGGAGTAATGCCATCATTTTAATTTTAAAAATCTAATTTTTCACTTTTTTGGCCCCTTTGATCAAAAAACCTGTGAGGTGAAAGTAGTCACTGTAACCCTTGTTACATTCCTGGAGGAGTCTAGTTTCAAAACTGGTGTCACATGTGGGGGGTTTCTGCTGTTCTGGCATCATGGGAGGTTTGTAAATGCACATGGCCCCCAACTTCAACTTCAGCAAAATTCTCTCTCCAAAAGTACAATGGCGCTCCTTCTGTTCTGGGACCTGTAGTGCGCCAGCAGAGGACTTAATGTCCACATATGGGGCGTTCTCCTAATAGGGAGAAATTGGGCTTCAAATTTTGGGATCCATTTTCTCCTATTACCACTTGTGAAAAAGAAAAATTTTGGGTAATACCATCATTTTAGTGTTAAAAATCAATTTTTCCATTTTCACGTCCAACTTCAACACAAAGTCGTCAAACACCTGTGAGGTGTTAAGGCTCACTATACCCCTTGTTACGTTCCTTGAGGGGTGTAGTTTCCAAAATAGTATGTCATGTGGGTTTATTTTTTATTTTTTTTGCTGTTCTGGCACCATGGGGACTTTCTAAATTCAAGATGCCCCCCAAAAACCATTTCAGTTAAATTCTCTTTCAAAAAGCCAAATTTTGCTCCTTCTCTTCTGAGCATTGTAATACGTTTGCAGAGCACTTAACATCCACATACGGGGTGTTTTCTTAATTAGGAGAAATTGGGCTTCAAATTTTGGGGTCCATTTTCTCCTATTACCCCTTGTGAAAAAGAAAAATTTGGGGTAACACAGTCATTTTAGTGATAAAAATAAAATTTTCCATTTTCATGTCCAAATTCAACGCAAAGTCATCAAACACCTGTGAGGTATTAAGGCTCACTATACCACTTGTTACCTTCCTTGAGGGGTGTAGTTTCCAAAATAGTGTGCCATGTGGGGTTTATTTTGCTGTTCTGGAACCATGGGGGCTTCCTAAATGCAACATGTCCCCCAAAAACCATGACAGCAAAATTCGTTTTCTAATATCCCACAGTTGCTCTTTTCCTCTTGAGCCATGTTGTGAGCCCATAGAGCACTGGCCGACATTTATCATTGTCTTTAGACAGTTTTTTGTTTCTACAAAAGACACAAAAAAGATTTTGAGTTGCAATCCACTGATTTTGGCAATACACATGATACGGAAGGGTTTTATGAACTGCACCTTTTTGTGAAAAGGCGCAAAAAAGGCACAAAGCCACTGTAAAGTCTTTAAAACTACACCAGCTCAGACTTAGCTTAGCTTTTTTGGTGTATGTGAAGAAACTTCAGAAAACATTTACCTGCACAAAATTTATAAAATGCTGTGACCATTTATTAAATTTGGTGCTCCTACACTTTACCAGCACACAAAAAAAAAGTGAAGAAAAATTGGGCTAAAATTTTTGGGGGGCTTTTTCACCTTATACCACTTTTAAAAATGGGGCTACAAGAACAGGTTAGTGTAAAAAATTCAGATTTTGATTCTTCCCCTCCACTTTGCTGCTATTCATTGAGGGGTGTAGTTTCTATAATGGGATCATTTATGGGGTATTTCTCACAGAAAGGCCCCTCAAATCCACTTCAAACTTAACTGGTCCCTGAAAAATTCAGATTTTTAAATTTTTGAGAAAATTTGGAAAATTGCTGCTATACTTTGAAGCCCTGTAATGTCATCAAAAAGTAAAAACATGTCAACTTTCTGATGCCAACATAAAGTATACATATTGTATTTGTGAATCAATATAAAATGTATTTGGAATATCCATATTCCTTACAAGCAGAGAGTTTCAAAGTCATGAAATTTGGGGATTTTTCACCAAGAAAGGATGCAATAACGACAAAAATTTACCATTATGTTAAAGTAGAATATGTCACGAAAGAACAATCTCGGAATCAGAATAATCAGTAAAAGCATCCAGAGTTATTAATGCATAAAGTGACAGTGGTCAGAATTGCAAAAAAGAGCTGAGTCCTTAAGGTAAAAAAGGGCTCAGTCCTTAAGAGGGAACTCCGGCCCTAAGAGTTCTTATCCACTATCCAAAGGATAGAGGATAAGATGTCTGACCGTGGGGGTCCCGCCACTGGGGACCCCCGCAATCTTGCATTCGGCACCCACCTCTTTAAGCTGCACACCGCGCTGCCAGCTCACAAACTGCCGGGTTATTTTCCCAATAGTTTTCATATAAAATAGGTTATATAGTTTTTTGTTTGTTTTCTTTTCTTTCTTTTAAGGGGTACTCCGGTGGAAAACATTTGTTTTTTTTTAAAATCAACTGGTGCCAGAAAGTTAAACAGATTTGCAAATGACTTATATTTAAAAATCGTAATCCTTCCAGTACTTATCAGCTGTTATATGCTCCACATGAGTTTCTTTTCTTTATGAATTTCCTTTCTGTCTGACCACAGTGCTCTCTGCTGACACCTCTGTCCATGTTAGGAACTAGTAGAATCAAATCTCCATTGCAAACCTATCCTGCTCCAGACAGTTCCTAAAATAGACAGAGATGTCAGCAAAGAGCACTGTGGTCAGACATAAAGGAAATTTAAAAAGAAAATAACCTCCTGTGGAGCATATAGCAGCTGATAGGTACTTGAAGGTTAAGATGTTTAGTAATTTACAAATCTGTTTAACTTTCTGGCACCAGTTGATTAAAAAAACATTTTTTTTGCAGGGGAGTATCCCTTTAATCGCTGCATTTACACTTAAAACAGCCCGACACCTGGGTTTAGCTTCATATCTCAGCACAGCATCATTAAAAGTTAAAAGGGCTATGCTATGATATCACATCCAGTAGGTGTAATGCTGTTTTAAGTTTTAATGTGTTTCCAATCCTTGACATCCAATTAAAAAGACAGATTTTTCTGATAACCACAATTTAAAGTAAAAAAATGTAAAAAATATTCACAATCTCAACCCCCAAGAATAAGAGATCAATTTATTTAACATTTATGAGTAATTCCACCTGCAATGAATAAACCATCTGTAAATCATAGTTCTGGAGGTAGCCTTCTCTGTCTCTTTTTTCCATCATTTTTTTTCAAGTGACAATAAAAAATGCCATCTCACAGATGTATTGTTACTCAACTTTCTTAGTCTCCTTAGTCCATATTGTGTAGACAACATGGGGAGAACAAGTCAAGCACCAAATCGTCATACATACATTTTACACATGCATAGAAGTCTATACTACCACACTGCACCTCCTTGTTTCTGCTATGTCATACAAAGGCATATAAGAAATGTAGTGTTATTTACTAAAAACATCGGATCTAAGGGAGAATATGGTACTGTACAAAATAGGGATCGACCGATTATCGGTATGGCCGATATTATCGTCCGATAATCACGATTTTGGGCATTATCGGTATCGGCAATTACCTTGCCGATAAGCCGATAATTCCCCACCCCCCGCACCGCCCCCACTGCACCGCGACCGCCCCCCGACCCACCGCGTCGCACCCCCCACCGTAGTGCTGGGCGGTATATCGGTATGGATTTTTGCCCATACCACTATACCGATCGGGCCCCTCCCCCACCCTCCGAGTCAATAAAAAATAAATAAATAAAAACTTACCCGTAATGGGGGTGGTCCGGGCCATCCATCCTTCCGTCCTGTAGTGTCCGGCGCCATTTCGGGTGAACCGGTACGGGCTGTCCTTCTACGGGGGTCCTCTTCTCCACTCCGGGCAGGGTCTGGCCTAGTACGCTGCATAGACGCCGCTACGCCAAGACGTCAGGTGCGTCGCTGCGCACGGGCGTCACTGCGCAGCGGCGTCTATGCAGCGTACTAGGCCGGAGCCTGCTCGGAGTGGAGAAGATGACCCCCAGAGAAGAAGGACAGCCCGGACCGGTTCACTACAGGACGGAAGGATGGATGGCCCGGACCACCCTGACAGGTAGGGGGAGAGTAGCGGGTGGCGGCAGCGGCCTATGGCACCGCAAAAGCCACTGTAGTGCATTGATTTAAAGCGCCCGCTTTAAATCAATGACCTGCAGCGGTGTCGAGGGGGGATAAATAGCCGATAACTTATACCGGAATATCGGTATAAGTTATCGGCTATCGGTCCTAACCTCCACCGATTATCGGTATCGGCCCTAAAAAAACGATATCGGTCAATCCCTCATACGCCCTATAAGGTAGTTGTATGTATGCCAATGGCTCACTGGTAAGGAACTAAAGGTCCTTTATTTTATGTTAACCGATGATTTTTTCAACTTTTTTTTTTATTATTCAAAGAAAATTCAAAAATAAATAAACTATTAAAGGTCGATAAAGCTAGGGGAAATTGAAGAAAACTATTTCTTAATAATTAAAAGCCTGGCTAACAATAGGATTTAATTTACTTGTACCTTTTTTCCCATGAAATGCAAAGTCAGATCCCAATATAACCATGGTCTCTTGTTACATGCTTCTCCAGTAATGCTGTACATTGTTACATAATAATAATATATGTCTGTATCAAAAATTGTTTTTAATGACAGTAACGCCTGTCCATCTCTGAACATATCAGAGATTTTACATATCCCCCTCTCCTAATTTCTGGGTGTTCTAAGTTTGTATACTCCAGTAAAACCTTTGATGTACCAAAGGGGGCAAAATCAAATAAACCTGCCTGCACAGAGATTATTTAAGCCATTTCTAGCAACTCAGAATCACCTTTACAAAAGGAAATGAGCCAAATTCTCCAGATCCAAGTGGATCTCCAAAACCTCAAATATGTTAGTATAGTTACTCATTACACTTTGAGTCAGACATTAAGGCATCTTCTTCCCATCTAATAAGGAACTTACAGAGCCTAAGACAAGACAATAGAGTCTAACATCTGGAAAATATACATTACTCTTCCTTAAAGTAAGACAAAAATAAAGATGTTAAATGTAATATTCTTTTTAAGAAGTGTTTGTTCTACGAGAGAATGTGGTGCTGTGCAGAGACACTATAGGGTCGCGTATGATATGCCTATGGCTCACTAGTATGAAGTTATATTCTGCCCACACAATCACCATACACATGACTTTGCCTATATTGACTGTAGATTTGTTCAATTTATGTGGAAATGACTTTAACTAAGAGCTTAATGGCAATAAATCTCTCTAAGCCCTATGAACCTGAGTGATCAATGATATATATGATCTTTAAAGGAAACCTGCTAAGCCAGGTGCTCAATAAGGTAAGGAATGTTCCCACTAATCTTAATGTAAACAACAGCTTCTGCCACAATATATATCTGTATGTTCAACATTAGCAGTCTCACATTAAATATTAGAATAAAATAATAAAGTATAGTATAGAACTATGCAATGCAGTACATTTTTATCAATCACATCAGTCAAGCTTTTTCTCCAGTTTTTGATCCACTTTTCTATTTTTTTGTTTAGTTAATTTATGTAAAACAATTTTCAAATACTGTACATGAATAATCAACATAATGAACAACACTTTAAAAAAAATAATCCACAAAGCAACAGCATGTATATCAATATTCTCTGCTAAAACAGTTCCAAGATATCGAAATGATTGACTCCATTAGTTAGACTAACTATGTATGTTTATATCAAAAGCAAACATTCTGTGAGATGTGTGTATCTTAGGCTTTCATACTGGCCAGTTATGTTTAGATGTGTCCTAATAGGAGATGGCAAAGCCTAGAAAAGTTAAAGGTGTTGTCTGTCCACACACATAATCTTACCGATCCCTGCAGTTCCCACTTCAGCACCTCCTGGGACCCCTGATCTTTGTATTTCCTGGTCCCTCTTGACACTGACATGTGACCAGCCATAGCCAGTGACTGGCTGCATTGATCACATGTTAAATTGTTAATGTCAGAAGAAGCCACATTATATAGAGACCAGTAGGACCAGGGAGGGATTAGAAAGGGCTTTCTGAGCCTTAAAAAAATATAAATAAATAAGTGGCCAGACAACCTGTTTAAGGCAAGGTTGGTAGTACATTACTGATAATGGCTGGTCATTACTAGAATACATTTTAGGCTAAAACATGCATTCATGAAATGTTCACCTGTATGTATCATGTATATTCTGGTTGTTAAACACATGCAGAAAACTCCATTTAAGAAAATGGGGATTTCAGTAGGCTTGTCCACCCACCATTCATTCCATTGTACACACTTCTGTGATGAGATGACATTTCATCTGCTACTTGTCGTCTTAAGGAGCCATCCCTGTTGCTCCCACTCAAAAGTTTGAGATGTTCTGGGCTACCTCCAAAATGTCTGAGATGCTCAGGGCTACTGCCCCTTGCTTTTTGAAGATGTTCTGAGTTTCCACTTAATGTATGTTTTTGGAGATGATCTGGACTGCCACTGCTGAGCTTTTGGTACTCTGGACTACCACCAGACCTATGCTTTTTAAAATGTTCAGGACAACTACTTAATATTTGTTTTTGTAGATTTTCTGGGCTACTACAAGTATGCCTTTGTGGCTCAGGACTACTTTTACCCACACTTTTATGATGCTCTGGACTGGCACTTTTCAGATGTTTCTGATGGTCAGGGCTTGCTGAACTCCTAGGCTTTTGAAGATGTTCTGGACTTCCACTTCCATGTTTCTGGTGTTCAGGACTTCCTTCACTTTTACTTTTTTGAAGGTGTTCAGGACTGCTGGTAGAACTTGGTTTATGATGGTCTGGACTATCTGTGCTACCTGCACTGGATGTGCTACTTCCATCACCGACATCTCGTAGGAAAGTGCTGGTTGTTGTATTCAATTGACAGAGGCTATTTTGACTGTCGATGGAACATCGACTACCAGCAACTCCAATTTTTTCGTCATCTAGCAAATAACAAAGTTCTTTCAGTTCAAGGTTTTCCTTTACCACTTCTTCTTGTCTTACTTCAAGCTCCTTTAATTTCTGCAAGTATAAAGTAACCTCTTTTTGCATTATTCCTGAAGTAAATCTTCCAAGTCTTTGCCATTCTCTTGAAATTCGTTTCCCTTTTTGTCTGTCATCATCCAAGAAGCAACAAAGGTCTCTGAGTTCTTGGTTGTCTTCTTGCAGCTTCTGATTTACATCCTAAAACAAAAGGATATTTTGTATTAGTAAATGATTCATTTGGGAAACATACATATCTTATTGCCTGCAAATTGTCTAGATGAAAATATGCCAGTTTGGAAAAACACAATTTACACTCATCTATGTGATTTATTCAAAAGCATTTTCGAAAGATTAAATCAGATATAATATTTAACCTGATGCAGCAAAAAAACATAATTCTGAAATTAAACTAATTGGAAATCTGTCATCTATGTTTCTAAAACAATTGCTGGATATTTTTACAAAGCCATAAAATGTTACCTATCCCTTCTGCAATTTGAGACCATATATTTTTTTCACATTTAAGAGATCATCTCTTCTATACATCTTTTTTTGATCAAAAAGTGGATACAATATCAGCACAAGAGAGAGGGTGAACATTCCCTAAGGAAATGTTAGGGAATGTATAATTTCTTCCTTGTGCTAAGAACCAATCTTCTTTTAGTTAAGAAAAAAAAGAAGAAAAAAAAGAATAGGAGATCTGATCTCCAGATCGGAATATAAAAGAGAGTTAACATCATTTCAGTCCATATATTTGGAATCAGTAGGAGAAACACACTTTTCACACTAGTCTTGTCCTTTGGAGTTAATCCCCATAACAAAATACAAGAGATTAAAGGATGTATCCAGTTAGCCGCTACTGTATGCCTTACAAGTATTAAAACTAAAATATCAAATAGTAACTATCTATCTTTCTAGACTGGAAAACTGCAGCCCTCACAATAAAAACAGGTGTAAAAAGCGGTGATTATTGCATCATATGCAGGGACTAAAAAGCTTTTTTTTGGCACTGCATATGCTTTTTAATACTTATTTTCATTGGGAGTGCTGCAATTTTTCCAGTCTATATTGAAGTGGACCATGAACCAGGCACTGAGTTGCATACACCTGGAGCGTGATATTGATTTTTCCTGGGGATATCTATCTATTAGAGATGAGTGAGCTGAGCTCCACAAACCTGGATTCGATTCAAATTTCAGGACTTTCAAACATTGCCAGGTTCGGCTCACACAAAACCTGGTAATGTGCACAATATTAGCACAAGGGATGGGAAACACATGGAGGTCTGGTGCCTAAATGAAGGCAGGAAGTGTTACAAAATGCTTTAGAGCTCCTAGGCAGTGTTATACACAGTTCATCGAGCACTAGTTCAATGTGAACCGAACATTGTTGAATGTTCGTCGAGCTCGGCAAGTTCGCTCATCTCTACTATCTATCTATTCTACTGTATCTCACTTACAAATGGGTTATGTTTCAAACAAATTACAGGTTTGACGTCACTGAACAACTCATGTCCATATACAGTATGACCATGCAATACAATATAATCACTTATTCATTCACAGAAACTGGCATTGCTTTATTCTGAGCATGGAAGTATCCTAATTTAATAAACAAAGAAGCCTCCCACTGTCCTCTCAGCTGATCGGGATGCGGTTATTTCACTGTGGCGGTCCCGAACAGCCCACTGAGCTAACCGGCAACTGTTTTCTCCCGTTTTAGACGCCGCAATCTACTTTGATCGCGATGTCTAAAGGGTTAATACCGGTCATCAGCCCGATCGGCAATGTCCGGTATTAGCCGTGGGTCATGGCTGCTGATAGCAACTGGGACCTGGCGGGGTATGAAGCGCGCTCAGCTCCTGAACATGCTTCACATAACGGGAGCCGGCCACGAGCGTAAAAAAATGCTCGTGGTTGTTAAGGGGTTAATAAATTTGTCAGACCATGCATCAAAATCTGTCTATATCAAGAACAGATAAAAAAAATATCTTACAGTTTTTGTCCACACACTAACAAAATTACATTTGGCCTCCCGAAATATTGTGGCTTTTTAATACCTCCTGAAAGCTTAGGGTGCCCTGAGTCTAGGGGTGTGCTTATATTATGAATGTATTATGAAAGAAGTATGTGATCTCATACAGTCCATTAAGTGTAGGAGATGATGGGGGTAATATTATCTGCACAATCCTTTTCCCCATGTTGTCTCACTACCTGGCTGCATGAGCCGCCCTTCCCGGGCTAAGGATGACAAATCACTGACAGTCAGATGATGTACTAAGATCTTCATATCTAGGGAATGTGGGGGGGGGGGGCAAATTCTTAAAATATGAACACCCTCTAGACTCTAGCTTTCTTGGGGTATTAAAAAGCCATAATTTTCAGGGAGGCCACAGGTCTTCTTTAATAGATGTGTCTATTTCTACATTTCTTGGAAGAATCCACTTTTTGAGATTTGGATAAAATAGTATGTATCAGTTGTAAACAGTTTAATTTTTGAAGAACAATGATAATAAATGTGTTGGTCATAATGTGCAGTTACCATCAAATATTTGTTCAGCAACCAAAGGTAAATTCCCTATGTACTAGAATAATAAAATAGAACCTTCTTTAACTGGAGTCCAAAGAAACAGCTAGTCATAGCACAGGTAAAGAGCATTACAGGACAATATAGTACTGCACTATGTAGTAGGGAGGTGCTACTAGACAGCCAATCATTGCATGCACTTCAGTACTAAGTGTTTTACCAGTGACACATCCATTCTAATTTTTGGATCTTCTGGACATTAATACATGCTGTAGATCCAGACTGTCTGTGACATTGAATGTTGAATAGTATTGAGCGTGAATATTCGAAATACTAATTTTTACCGCAAATATCACCCCTTCGCGATTCCATGAATATTTAGAATATAGCGATATAAATTCGTAATGACGAATATTCGTATTTTTTTTGTTTTTTTTCTTCTTCACAGTACACATCACAACAATGATGTGCACTGTGTAAAAAAAAAGTGATCATCCCTCCCTGCTTCCAGCTTGTGGTCCCCAAAGAAGGCTCCAATATTATTTACTGTGTCAGTCGGTGTGGAGCGCGAATATTTCGTATATGTGAATAGGAAAATATTCCTGAATATCGCCACTTCCAGAGGACACTGATCCCTCCCTACTTTTAGGTGAAAGACATAATCGCGCATGCGCACTATGCAAATTTCATTGCGAATTTTCGCATGCAAAAAGAAGGGAACGAACATAGCGAATATACGAATTTCACTAACATAGGATGAATGTTCGTCCACATATTCGTGAAATATCGCAAATTCGAATATGGCCAAGGCCGCTCATCACTAATGTTGAATATGGTTTCAAGTTCTTATGGTCCAAAAATTACCATTGCATGTTAACCCCTTAACGACCAAGGACATAAATTTACGTCCTGGTGCTGTGGTACTTAGCGCACAATGACGTATATTTACATCCTATAAATGACCACGAGCATCGGAGCGATGCTCGGATCATGCATGGCTGGTCCTGGCTGCTGATCGAAACCAGGGACCCGCCGGTAATAGTCGACATCCGCGATCGCGTGGATGTTTGCCATTAACCCCTCAGATGCCATGATCCATACATATCTGAAGTGCGTTCAGAAATATGGATGATTGGATCGCCTGCTGCGCTGCCGTGGTGATTTGATCATCCAGAATGGCGGACGGAGGTCACCTCACCTGCCTCTGCCGCCTTCCACGGGTCTTCTGCTCTGGTCTGAGGTCAAGTAGACCAGAGCAGAAGATGACCGATAACACTGATCAGTGCTATGCCCTATGTATAGCACTGAACAGTATAAGCAATCAAAGGATTGCTATAAATAGTCCCCTATGGGGGCTATTAAAGTGTAAAAATAAAAGTAAAAAAAGTTAAAAAAAAGTTAAATGTCCTTTTTTCCCCATTTTACCCCCATAAAGTGTATAAAAAAAAATTTATACACATATTTGGTATCGCCACATGTGTAAATGTCCGAACTATTAAAATATAATGTTATTGATCCCATACGGGAAGGGCTTCTGTTTCTACACAGTACATTTTTCGGTAAAAATGATACATTCTCTTTATTCTGTAGGTCCATACGATTAAAATGATACCATAAATCATAACTACATGCAGGAAAATTTATATGTTTAAAATTGTCATCTTCTGACCCCTATAACTTTTTATTTTTCTGCTTATGGGGCGGTATGAGGGCTCATTTTTTGCGCCTTGATCGGAAGTTTTTTTCATGATATAAAAAGTGACCAAAAATATGCTATTTTGGACTTTGGAATTTTTTTCGCGTACTCCATTGGCCGTGCAGTTTAATTAACAATATATTTTTCTAATTCGGACCTTTTCGCACGCGGCGATACCACATATGTTTATTTTTATTTACACTTTTTTTTTTAAATGGGAAAAGGGGCGATTAATACTTTTATTAGGGAAGGGGTTAAATGATCTTTATTCACTTTCTTTTCACTTTTTTTTTTGCTCCCATAGGGACCTATAACACTTCACACACTGATCTTTTACATTGATCAATGATTTCTCATAGGTAACCATTGACCATACCTGGATCTCAGGCACTTAGGATTCATTTGGCGATCAGACACCAGGAGGCAGGTAAGGGGACCCTCCTGCTGTCCTATAGCTGTTTGGGGTGCCGCGATTTCACCGCGGTGGTCACGAACAGCCCCCTGAGCTAACCGGCATTAGTTAAGTTTCACTTTTGACGCGGCGATCAATTTTGAACGCCGGGTCTAAAGGGTTATAGTGCGCGGCGCCTCGATCAGTGCCGCACGCTATTAACCACGGCTCCCAGCCGTTGTTAGAGGCCAAGCCCGACCCGCTATGACGCGGCCCATGTACTGGATTCTTAAGTGGTTAAGGGGTTAAAGGGGTACTCTGGTGAAAGTTCTAATTTTTTTTTTTAATTAACTGGTGCCAGAACTTTAAACAGATTTGTAAATTTTAAATTAAAAATCTTAATCCTTCCAGTACTTATCAGCTGCTGTATACTACAGAGGAAGCCCTTTTGTTTATGTATTTATTTTATGTCTGACCACAGTGCTCCCTGCTTACACCTTTGTCCTTATCAGGGACTGTCCAGAGCAGGAGAAAATCCCCATAGCAAACTTATCCTCAGTTCCTGAGACAGACAGAGGTGTCAGCAGAGAGCACTGTGGTCAGACAGAAAATAAATTCAAAAAGAAAAGAACTTCCTGTGGAGCATGCTACAGCTGAGAAGTACTGGAAGGATTAATTTACAAATATGTTTAACTTTCTGGCACCAGTTGATTAAAAATTTTTTTTTTTTTCACTGGAGAACCCCTTTAAATGTATAGTAACCTATGGCCATTGTTACTTCAGGGACTGATGTACATTGATGAATATCACATTAGAGTTATGCAACCAATGAATCATTGTAGCCAATATTTGCTCACAGAAGCACATGTGCCATGACAAATGTCTGTAATTGTCTTTTTGATATTACAAACTCATTTCTTGGGTAGCAAGAAAAGCTTGGGAAGTTCCCTTTACATATAACAGAAGATGTAGCCATCCTGGAGTAGATACAAGAAATTCTCAATTGTCTTCACCTTACATAACCCTAATGTAACAGTAAGTGTTTGACTATTTGTTATCTGTAGATTGTTAAGGTTTATGTATTTATTTATTTTTTATTCAAATTATTCTGCTACAAAAGAAGCTTAAAGGGGTACTCCGGTAGAAAACTATTTTTTCAAATCAATTGGTTCCATAAAGTTAAACAGATTAGTAAATTATTTCTATAAAAAAAAAAAAATCTTAATCCTTAATCTTAATTCTACTCATCAGCTGCTGTATGCTCCAGAGGAAGTTGAGTTGTTTTCGGTCTGACCACAGTGCTCTTTGCTGACACATCTCTCCATGCTCCCTTTAGCAAACCATACAGTTCCTGACGTGGACAGAGGTGGCAACAGAGAGCACTGAAACACTGAAAAAAAACTACTTAACTTCCTCTGGAGCACACAGCAGCCGATAAGTACTGGAAGGATTAATATTTTTTAATAGAAGTCATTTACAAATCTGTTTAACTTTCTGGCACTAGAAGATTTGAAAAAGATAAATGTTTTCCACCAAAGTACCCCTTTAAGTCGCTCACCCCACGCTTTTGATTAGGTGCAGACCAGACATTGATCTAGACCTGTATGGACCACAACTTCATCCATGCAATGACATTTAATGCTCCTCTATAAATAGATAGATGTTTTAGAAATAAAATACAGAGTGGAAGAATGGATTACATTTATGAACACCAACGCTGAAATTATTGATTTCCCAAGAAAAGTAAAACAAATCGGGTATTTACCTATGTTCATTGCATGTATTAAAATACTGTACTATCTCAACAAACTTCTAGAACAGTTTTGCACACATTAAAATGTATTTAGCTTTGGATTTTACATCAGTGAGTATGATAATATTTTCTTTAAGAAGAGGTTTGTTCTTTACCAAGCTGCCATTTCTCTATCTGGTTATGGTAACTGTGCGATTGATACTTGCATGGCATAAAGCCTAGATGCTTTTTATTTTATTACAAAAAAGCAATCTTGTCACCAAGTCATGAACATAACTAGTTACAAACTTTAAATGGGCTTTAGAGACTTAAAATTCACAATTGGTGGTATGAATGATTTTGACGTCCAAATTTTTGTGCACACTCACGTTTAATAGTGGACAAGGAAGGTAAGAAATGCAGAAGACCATACTTTGTTGCAGGCCCTCGAAGCACGTACAAAGGCTGGAAGGATGGTGGATGACGTTGCCAAACTTACAAAACCATGACTATACACAGATCTAGTAAAACTAACAGTCCTAATATAACTTTTTTAGGATCTATCTACTAAGACACTTCAAAAGAGGAGGGCTGACTATACTGGAGTTGGCATTCCCTTCTGCAGACATGTACCTTCTCAGCTATTCACCACCATTTCAGACCAAAAAGGAACATACTTATTTCTAAAATTGTCAATATCCTTGTGATAATCTTTACTCTGCCAACTCCACTGAAATAACTGGATCTCAGCTATTCTAAATCAGTTACTCCGAAAAGTACACTGCTCAAAAAGAATAAAGAGAACACTTATACAACACAATGTAACTCCAAGTCAATCACACTTCTGTGAAATCACACTGTCCACTCAGGAAGCAACACTGACTGACAATCAATTTCACATGCTGTTGTGCAAATGGAACAGACAACAGGTGGAAATTATAGGCAATTAGCAAGACACACCCAATAAAGGAGTGATTCTGCAGGTGGTGACCACAGACCACTTCTCAGTTCCTATGCTTCCTGGCAGATGTTTTGGTCACTTTTGAATGCTGGAGGTGCTTTCACTCTAGTGTTAGCATGAGATGGAGTCTACAACCCACACAAATGGCTCAGGTAGTGCAGCTTATCCAGGATGGCACATCAATGCGAGCTGTGACAAGGTTTGCTGTGTCAGTCAACATAGTGTCCAGAGCATGGAGGCGCTACCAGGAGACAGGCCAGAACACCAGGAGACATGGAGGAGGCCATAGGAGGTCAACAACCCAGCAGCAGGACCGCTATCTCTGCCTTTGTGTAAGGAAGAGCAGGAGGAGTACTGCCAGAGCCCTGCAAAATGACCTCCAGCAGGCCACAAATGTGCATGTGTCCACTCAAACAGTCAGAAACAGACTTCATGAGGGTGGTATGAGGGCCTGACATCCACATGTGGGTGTTGTGCTTACAGCCCAACACTGTGCAGGACATTTGCCATTTGCCAGAGAACACAAAGCTTGGCAAATTTGCCACTGGCACCCTGTGCTCTTCACAGTTGAAAGCAGGTTCACACTGAGCACATGTGACAGATATGACAGAGTCTGAAGATGCCGTGGAGAACATTCTGCTACCTGCAACATCCTCCAGCATGACCGGTTTGACGGAGGGTCAGTAATGGGGACCGCACAGCCCTCCATGTGCTTGCCAGAGGTAGCCTGACTGCCATTAGGTACCGAGATGAGATCTTGAGACCCATTATGAGACCATATGCTGGTGCGGTTGGCCCTGGGTTCCTCCTAATGCAAGACAATGCTAGACCTCATGTAGCTGGAGTGTGTCAGCAGTTCCTACAATATGAAGGCATTGATGCTATGAACTGGCCCACCCATTCCCCAGACCTGAATCCGATTGAGCACATCTGGGACATCATGTCTTGCTCCATCCACTAATGCCGCGTTGCACCACGGAGTTGGCAGATGCTTTAGTCCAGGTCTGGGAGGACATCCCTCAGGAGACCATCCACCACCTCATCAGGAGCATGCCCAGGCATTGTAGGGAGGTCATAAGTGCTGCGGAATCTTTAGGCGCTATATAAATAAATAAATACAGGCAGCTGGAGGCCACACACACTACTGAGCCTCATTTTGACTTGTTTTAAGGACATTACATAAAAGTTGGATCAGCCTGTAGTGTGGTTTTCCACTTTGTGTTTGAGTGTGACTCCATATCCAGACCTCCATGGATTGATAAATTAGATTTTCATCGATAATTTTTGTGTGATTTTGTTGTCAGCACATTCAACTGTGAAAAGACAAAAGTATTTCATATGATTAGTTCATTCATTTCGATCTAGGATGTGTTATCTTAGGGTGCGTTCACTCGGCCGTTTGCCCCCATTTATTTATCCCTGTTTCAGCTCCGTTTTTGCAGATTGTAAATGGATTAAAAACAGATAAAAAAAATCCCATTCATGTCAATGGGATTTTTTTACAATCCGTTTACATCCGTGTGCACCCGTTTGCACTCATTTCCATTTTTTTTTGCGGAAGAAAAAATCGGCACATGCAGTATTTTTTCTTCCATGAAAAAAACGGAAGAAAACTTGGACATCATAATTTTAACATTGAAGTCTATGGCAAATGGATGAACCTTTAATGTCATCCGTTTGCACCCAGGTTTAAAATATCCATAATTACATCTGAGCATGCTCAGAAGAGGGGTCATCAGAACAAGTCTGTTCTATGATGGGAGTAGTAATTCCCTGGTTGCAGGAGTCTGCCGGTGGCTGGGGGGACTACATTAGTGTTTGTACTACAACTCCCATCATGGATCAGACTCTGTTCCATGATGGGAGTAGTAGTACAGGGCTGAGGGATTGATCGCACCAGGTCTCACTTCTGAGACCAGATACGATCAGAAGCTATTAAGCAGGGAAGTGGGCGGCATGGTCCACAACCCTGCGATCACCGATGTATTTTACTTTCATTTTTAAATCCCCCGCGGGGAGCTCTGAATGGCCCTTAACGAGGAGCCAATCAGGGCTCCCTGCAGGGATTTTTAAAATGGACAATGTGCTGTGGGGGGCAAGATATACAGCGCTATATATCTAGCCCCCCAGCACATTTATAAAGATATAACCCCCGCCAGCGCAAAAATATATACCCCGCAGTATATATATGTGTGACCCCCGCCAGTGCATTTATAATGTAACCCCCGTCTGCGCCTTTATAATTATATACCCCCGCCAGCACAATTATCAATATATACCCCCCGCCAGTGCATTTATGTGACCCCCCCGCCTGCGCATTTATAATTATATATCCCCCGCCAGCGCAATTATCAATATATACCCCCTGCCTGTGCATTTATGTGACCCCCCCTCCTGCGCATTTATAATTATATACCCCCCTCCAGTGCAATTATCAATATATACCCTCCGCCAGCACATTTATGTGACCCCTGCTGGCACATATGTTATTACTGCAGCGTGATGAATGAATAGTATTTTACTGGCAGAGCATCGCACCAGCCGCTGCCGGCACGATGCCGCTGATAGAATACTATTCATACATTGTGCTGCAGCCTGCAGGGGCATATTATATAGAAGTGCTGTGGGGGCCAGATATATAGTATTATCTGGCCCCCACAGCACTTCTATATAATATGCCCCTGCAGGCTGCAGTGCGATGCATGAATAGTATTCTATCAGCAGCATCGCGCCGGCAGTGATGCTCTGCCAGTAAAATACTATTCATACATCGCGCTGCAGTAATGGCATATGCGCCAGCGGGGGTCACATAAATGCGTTGTCGGGGGGTATATATTGATAATTGCGCTGGCGGGGGGTATATAATTATAAAGGTGCAGGCGGGGGTTACATTATAAATGCGCTGGCGGGGGGTCACACTTATATATACTGCGGGGTATATATTTTTGCACTGGCGGGGGTTATATCTTTATAAATGCGCTTGGGGGCTAGATATATAGCGCTATATATCTTGCCCCCCACAGCACTTCTAATATACATTGTCCATTTTAAAAATCCCTACAGGGAGCCCTGATTGGCTCCTCGTTACGGGCCATTCAGAGCTCCCCGCAGGGAATTTAGAAATGAAAGTAAAATACATCGGTGATCGCAGGCTTGAGGACCATGCCACTCGTTCCTCTGCTTAATAACTTCTGATCGGATTGGGTCTCAGAAGTGAGACCCGGTGCGATCAATCCCTCAGCCCCTGTACTACTACCCCCATCATGGAAACAAGTCTGTTCCATGATGGGAGTAGTACTAGTCCTGGCTGCAGAAGTCTGTAGGTGGCTGATTTTTTCATAAAAAAAAAACTGATTAAAAACGGTTACAAACGCTTCAAAACGGATACCCGTTTGATCAGCTGTTTCTATCCGTTTTTTAAATCCTTTTTTTTTTTTTTTTTTTAACGGAACGGGGGCAAATGGCCGTGTGTTCCCTTTATTCTTTTGAGCAGTTTATATTTCTTCTTGTAGGAGAACCAGAAGATTATTACTTGCCTTGCTGCATTTTGCCATTTGTAAAGTTTGGTGGTGAATGGACAATGCTATTGTTTTTCTTTTATTTATTTTTGTTGTTTTTTTTCGAGGTTGGCTAAACAAGACATGGATGATTAATGACATGCAATATTAACAGTTGGCCAGGTTTCTACATTAATAATAATCTCTTATCTTATACTTTGGAAGGTATACAAATCAGTATTAAGGGGCTTCTAACAGTTTGTCTCCAGTTAATGCAAAACTACAACTCCCAGCTTGCTGAGAGTTGTAGTTTTACAACAGCTGCAGGCACCCAGCTTGCTCCATTACTACAGGCTGCCTGCATTATTGGAGCGCTGATCAGTGAGAAGGAGGCAGGTAGGGACCCTCTGTCTGTCCTCTCAGCTGATCATGACCCTGTAGGTGTCTCGATCAGCTCCACTGAGCTACCGGCACTTGTTTTTAGTATTTTAGATGTCACAATCAACTTAAATCGTGGAGTCTAAAAGGTTAATGCCAGACATTACCCTTATCAGTAATGTCTGGCATTAGCTAGTATGAAGCTGTGCCGTATGCATATGGGGGGTCATGGATGGGTTAAGTCACCTCCTCCCAGCACTTGCTGGGAGGAGAGACAGTTGGCCTCACAATGTAAGGTCCGAACCACGCTGCACGGGAACTGAGCCTACAACCACCAGAGTACAGCTCTCCTCCCATGCAGGGCAGCCCGTCCCCTCTGGCATCAACATATTTACCTTCTAGAGAGAGGGATTGATCAACCTAACTTAGGATGCATTTGCCTATTGGGGGGGCTTCCTACCTCAAGACAAACATGCTATGGAGGGGACTATCTAATTGGGGAACTATCTTCCTACTGTGGGGAATATACCTACTTAATGGGGGACCTATAAGTCTACCCACCTTTATTATGCAGGACCCCAAGGGTGGCATTATTACAGTTTGGGGGCCTATAGATTGAAAGATTGGGTAAAGGCGGGGAGAGCACTAGAAAAATGCAGAGAAAATCTGTTTGTCCTGCAGATGCTGCAGAGATGGGTTTTTGCTGGAAGAAGTCTTCATGGTGGTCTGAAACTGATGGAGAAGAAAAGGATGGAGGATGTCATTGATCAAAAAAGACATCAATTATGAGCCACGTAGCTGTATGTGAATTACTGCAAGACTCTACTGGGGTTTAGTTCTTGGCGTCTGTTTTATGTAAGGGGGTCTGATTCTGTTGTCAGAATTATGGTGGGGTCTGTTTCTGGGGTCTGTATTATGGTGGGGTCTAATTCTGAGGTCTGTATTATGGTGGGGTCTGTTTCTGGGGTCTGTATTATGGAGGGGTTTGATTCTGGGGTCTGTATTATGCAGGCCTTAATTCAAATGGCTATCCGTGCTAAACAAAAACATTCGCGCAATGCTTTTTAATTCATTTTCAAATTCCGCTGGCTTTTGTCAGAAATGGGTTACCAGGTCAATGACATGCATAGTAATTGCCGTGGGAACATTTTTCATTCATAAAACTGCAGGCTAAATTGGATAATTGCCGTGTAGAACGCTTAGGATACCAAACATTCTACACTGCAATTATCCAATTAAGTCTGCGGTTTTATGAATGAAAAATGTTCCCACGGCAATTACTATGCATGTCATTGACCTGGTAACCCATTTCTGACAAAAGCCAGCGGAATTTGAAAATGAATTAAAAAGCATTGCGCGAATGCATGTGTTTGCCAAAGTATGCCTCCAGCTGTTGCAAAACTACAACTCCCATCATGCCCAGACAGCAGCATGCTGGGTGGGTGTTGTAGTTTTGCAACAGTTTGATCGATGCGTTTGATTGTCAGCTGATTTATATATAACATCATGTTATACATAAATCACCCGACAATCAAACACATCGATCAAACACATCAATCATTCATACAGCATTCATTCATTCATTTACTCATTCATTCATTCAACATTACATTATGTATTAATATAAATCACATAAAATTATATTATCTTACCTGTCTTCCAATGTTCCGATCTCTGCGGATGCCCTGTTTTCCTGCACACACTCCCGATAATGGTCCCCTGCTTAAAAAAGATTTACCCGAATGTACCCGAATACTGAATGTATACGAAAAATCAAACCCACCCGAATACGAATGTATCCGAAAAAAATCAAACCCAGACACCCGAATACCGAATGTATCCGAAAAAAATAAAACTCAGACACCTGAATACCAAATGTATCCGAAAGAAATGAGCCCCCGGACACCCGAATACCGAATGTATCCTAAAAAATTAACCCACCGGACACCCGAATACCGAATGTATCCAAAAAAAAAATGAAACCTGGACTCCTGAATACCGAATGTATCTGAAAATCAAAACTGAAAATATTACTGAACCGAAAATTTTATAAAAAACGAAACGAAAAAAAACGAAAATTTTTCTTCTGCACATGTCTAATTTCCAATAAGTATGATGTGTCACATGACCCTTTTCCTATTGAAAAAACTAAAGTTGGATTCAAAATGGCCGACTCAAAAATGTCCGCCATGGTCACCACCCATCTTGAAAAGTTTGCCCCCTCACATATACTAATGTGCCACAAACAGGAAGTTAATATCACCAACCATTCCCATTTGATTAAGGTGTACCCATATAAATGGCCCACCCTGTACTATTGTTTGTAACTTTTTTGAGACACCTGGGAGTTAGATGCTGTACTGGCATTTTTGTCTAAATATGTATGAACATCTGTTATTTATGAAGTGTGATTTTAATAGAATATGAATAAAGAGTAATCATTTTATTATCCAATATCAACTTGGTTTGTGTCAGTATACAATTTTTCTATATATCAAGTTGTTCTATAATGACAGCCCTTAATGGTCTGGAGACATTGCCTTAGCATTATGGATGTTATTAAGAAGGGCATTAGTCAGCATGGCCGGTTGGAACTGTATAGTGTAATAAGGTATAAAAGAAGTTCCACACATCATATCAGACAGAAGCTGCACCACCTGACTGTGTCCTTCCTCTGGATGTTTTTTTAACGGAACCTGAACAGGCAGCAGAATCTGCTCATAAGACCAGCAGCCCTACGTCTGTTACGTTTCACAGGTTTTTTCCCTTATCTCGGCTACGCTCTTATTCGCTGACACCGCCACTACTCTCCTGCTCTGTACACGTCAGCTCATGCCCAGGTGGTTCTCACATTCTGTCCAACACCACATCATCGTCAACATCAAACTCCTCATCGTCCACTCCACTCTTCTCTGCATGGACTTCATCAGCTCCTTGCCCCCCCTCAGCATAGCCACCATGATGTCTTACAGTATTTGTACTGCCTAACCCCACCAGTCCCGCTTGCGCTGGGCTCAACCACTGATTCTACCTGATTTCAGAAATGTTTTTTTTTTTTTTGTTTGCTTTTATCCTTTTTGGGTGAATTTCACCAACCTACTTGTCAAATCTAAGTGTCAGCGCTTTTAATGCTTTTTGCGTAGCAATGATGACAGCACAATGAGTACTGAAGGTGTTTGCGGAACAATGTAAAATGCACCAGAACTGGATTTACACTACAGGCTAGGTACTTTCAACATGCTTTTTGCAAGACAGGGTTGACAGCACAATGAATACTGAAGGTGTTTGTGGAACAGTATGAAATGCACCAGAACTGTATTCACACAACAGGCTAGATACAGATCACTGCACCTTACTGGCTACTGTAGTTGGTTGAGGAACACTATTCAATTAAGGTAAATGCAGCTATGAGCCTTGAAAAAGGCTTTGGATTTGCGGTAGGAAAAGATAAGCCCTTCAGGGGCTGTAATTAGGATGTCCCTTTGTTGTATCTATGATAATATGCTACCTACTCTATCCTGAAGTAGTCTTTGAAAGAAGAGGAATCCAGACTTTAATAAATAGCTTATTTAATTAGCAAAAAGATCAAATAACATAAAAAGCTACAAAGTAAATAAAATAAAGTATAAAGCAAAACCTCTGTGCATTGTCCTATACTTGGAAAATAATAAAATAATTAATAAACTGTCAGGATTTGGCAGGCTGAAGGTGGATCCTCTGTGTCAGAGAGGGATTGGCGTGGACCGTACCGGTGGACCGGTTCTAAGTTGCTACTGGTTTTCACCAGAGCCCGCCGCAAAGCGGGATGGTCTTGCTGCGGCGGTAGCAACCAGGTCATGTCCACCGGTAACGGCTCAACCTCACTGACTGCTGAGAGTGGCGTGGGACAGAAGGACTAGACAGAGGCGAGGTCAGACGTAGCAGAAGGTCAGGGCAGGCGGCAAGGTTCGTAGTCAAGGGCAACGGCAGAAGGTCTGGTAACCCTGGTAAGGGCATACACAAAAACGCTTTCACTAGGCACGAGGCAACAAGATCCGGCAAGGACAGGAAGGGGAAGTGGGTTTAAATAAGCCTGGGGCAGAAGTAAGTTAATACACTGATTGGGCCAGGCACCAATTAGTGGTGCACTGGCCCTTTAAATCTTAGAGAGCCGGCACGCGCGCACCCTAGAGAGCGGAGCCGCACGCGCCAGGACGTGACAGCCGGGGAATGGGATAGGTGAGTAGATTGGGATGCGACCCGCGAGCGGGCGCGTTCCGCTACGTGGATCGCATCCCCGCCGGCAGTGACAGTGCAGCGCTCCCGGTCAGCGGGTCTGACCGGGACGCTGCAGAGAACGCCGCGAGCGCTCTGGGGAGGAGCAGGGACCCGGAGCGCTCGGCGTAACATAAACATATAACATATAAACCTAGCATCTAAATCTAATACTATATCTTATACAATTTGGCCTAGTATATATTTCACATCAAACCACATTCACACCTACAACTCCACCCTTTGCTCCGGTATCGTCCGGCCTTCTTTGTTACAGTCTCGCAGTACTCGCAGTAACCGGATATGGGTCAGTTCCTGAATATCATTGTAGTAGCTACATCTTCCTGCAGATGGTGTCCTTGCACCTCGGATAAGTCAGTGGGAATCACACCTTGGTAGGCTGACAAGATGTTTACTCCATTACAAATGCAAGTCCTTTGGATTCACACCTTGGTGGGCCAACTCATAGAAACATAGAATGTGTTGGCAGATAAGAACCATTTGGCCAATTTAGTCTGCCCAATAATCTGAATCCTGTCACTAGTCCCTGGCCCTATCTTATATGGAGGATAGCCTTGTGCTTATCCCATGCATGTTTAAACTCCTTCACTGTATTTGCAGCGACCACTTCTGCTGGAAGGCTATTCCATGCATCCACTACTCTCTCAGTAAAGTAATACTTTATGCGTAGTCCATTGTGTGCGACACCACAGTGTCTGGTTTCGTCTTCTCAGGACAGGAGGCTCACTTTCATCCTTATCATTCAGCATTGTTTTTTTACAGCTTCTACAACAGTATGACACAAAAATGTCCAGGCTTATCGATACTGCTGCTCACAATAGGATCAAAGAAGATGTTCAGGCTCATTGATACTGCTGTGTACAATATGGTCAAACAAGATGTCCAGATGCCAGGCCTATTGACATTACTATTTACAACCGGGTGAAAGCAGATTCACTCTTCATATCATGTCCGACCACCATATATGAGTCCATCAAAGTGTATCGACTTGTATCAGTCTAATGTTGACTTCCAACATATGCCCCTTTGTGTCTGAATGACACACCAACGATGAAAACTCCATGATTCATAGTTCTCTTCAACCTTGCGATCCATCATTGTCCAAACAGAGAAAGGGTGAACCCAGTCACTCACCATTCATCAATTTCCATTCATTCCAGTTAATTTTCATGCAAATTACACTTCTATTAGGACATTAAAGGAGTAAAAATATGAATTACCATTACAAACATATTCACCAACAAAAGGACATTGAAGAAGTCAATTCACCATTCATGAATTTCCATTCATTCCAATTAATTTTAATACAAATTACACTTCTATTAGGACATTAAAGGAGTAAAATATGAATTACTATATAAACACATATTTACCAACAAAATCTAAATACATCTGTCAACTACACTACTAAGCACACCATAAAATATAATTCAAGTATTTCATACATGAGATAATTAAATGTTCATGTAACGCCGAGCGCTCCGGGTCCCGCGGCTTCATCGATTGGGACCTCTCTTCCAGAGTCCTCTGCAACCTACCCCTGTGCCTCCTGCCGAGGAGGCTATGCAAGTGGACCGGTCTCGCCTGACCCAAGAAGAGAGGACTCGCCGCAGAAATGGAAATCTGTGCTTGTACTGTGCCAGTACTGAACATTTCCTTATAGACTGTCCTATTCGTCTTCCGCGTCAGTGGAAACGCATGCACCTAGTTAACGTGGGAGAGGCGTTACTAGGTGTGAATTCCTTCTCTCCACGCCTGCCTATTCCAGTGCGGATTTCTCCATCCGCTAACTCCTCCTTCTCTGCGGTGACCTTCCTGGACTCTGGTTCTGCAGGAAACTTTATTGAAGCCTCATTCATCAACAGATTTAATATTCCAGTTACCCGTCTCTTCAAACCCTTCTTCATCTCATCTGTAAACGGAGAGAATCTGGACTGCACCGTGCGTTACCGCACAGAACCCTTACTCATGACTGTTGGAGTACTCCACCAAGAAAAAATTGAATTCTTTGTTTTGCCAAATTGTACCTCGGACATTCTCCTTGGCTTGCCCTGGCTCCAGCGACATACTCCTACCCTCGACTGGACCACTGGGGACATTAAGTCCTGGGCCACTTCCTGCCACAAACATTGCCTTAAGTCTGTACCAATCAGCCAAGTCCCCGTCGCTATTCCACTGCCTGGTCTTCCCAAGGCCTACCAGGACTTTGCTGACGTCTTTAGTAAAAAACAAGCGGAGGTCTTGCCACCACATAGACCCTACGACTGTCCTATTGACTTGCTCCCTGGTACCACACCACCCCGTGGCAGAATTTATCCTCTCTCCGCCAGACACCAAGGCCATGTCTGAATACATCCAGGAAAATCTTGAGAGAGGTTTTATTAGGAAGTCTTCTTCGCCTGCCGGAGCGGGGTTCTTCTTCGTGGCTAAGAAGGATGGCTCTCTACGCCCCAGCATAGACTATCGTGGCCTCAATAAAATTACAGTAAAGAACCGTTACCCTCTGCCACTCATCTCTGAGCTCTTCGACAGACTGTGCGGAGCAAAAGTATTTACAAAGCTTGACCTCAGGGGCGCCTATAACCTCATTAGAATTTGTGAAGGTGATGAGTGCTTTTAACACCAGAGATTGCCACTTCGAATATCTTGTCATGCCATTTGGACTTTGCAATGCCCCTGCAGTTTTAAAGATTTTGTCAACGAAACTGTATACCTGAGTAGTGGTCTATCTTGATGACATAGTAATCTTCTCCTCCAACCTAGAGGAACACCACCTCCATGTTTGTCAAGTGCTCCAGCGCCTCCGTGTTAACCATCTCTATGCCAAAATTGAAAAAGGCCTCTTTGAACGTAGCTGTTTTCCTTTCCTGGGATACCTGGTCTCAGGACAAGGTCTTCAAATGGACCCCGACAAGCTCTCCCCAGTCTTGGATTGGCCACGCCCCTCTGGACTTCACTCTATCCAGCGCTTCCTCGGATTCGCTAATTACTACTGTCAGTTCATCCCCCACTTCTCCACTATCGTGGCTCCTATTGTGGCACTGACAAAGAAAGATGCGAATCCGAGATCCTGGTCTCCCCAAGCGGAAGAAGCTTTTACTCGCCTTAAGGCCGCCTTCGCCTCCGCCCCAGTCTTGACTAGGCCCGATCCTCTGAAACCATTCTTCCTTGAGGTAGATGCCTCTTCAGTAGGAGCCAGGGCGGTTCTTCTTCCAAAAACCGCTAAAAGAAAAAACGTCACTTGCGTTTTTTTCTCTTTTTCTCCTCCTGAAAGGAACTACGCTATTGGTGACCGTGAATTGCTGGCCATTAAGTTGGCACTAGAGGAGTGGAGACACCTCCTGGAAGGATCCCTTCACCCTATCACCATCTACACTGACCACAAAAATCTGTCCTACCTACAGTCCACCCAGCGCTTTAATCCTCGCCAGGCCAGGTGGTCGTTTTTTGCCCGCTTCAATTTCCAGATCCATTTTCGTCCTGCAGACAAGAATGTCAGGGCAGATGCCCTATCACGTTCCAGCGATGCCACAGAAGCTGAAGCCTCTCCCCAACACATCATCCCTCCTGAGTGTCTGATCTCCGCTGCTCCTGCTTCTCTGGTGCCAGTTCCTCCAAGAAAAACTTATGTCCCTCCACGTCTTCGCCTCCGGATTCTCAAATGGGGTCATTCCTCCCACTTGGCGGGTCACGCTGGAATCAAGAAATCCATTCAGTTGGTTGCCAGACACTATTGATGGCCTGCCTTTGAAAAAGATGTGACTGAGTTCGTACGGTCCTGTACTGTCTGTGCACGAGACAAGACTCCTCGCCAGAGGCCTGCGGGTCTTCTCCTTCCTGTGCCGGTGCCCGAACAGCCTTGGTCACACATAGCGATGGACTTCGTCACTGACCTTACTGTATCCCATGGCAACACTGTCATTTGGGTGGTCGTTGATCGATTCTCAAAAATGGCTCATTTTGTCCAGCTTCCTGGTCTCCCTTCTGCAATTCTTTTTGCACATTTTTCGTCTCCACGGACTGCCTATGCATATCGTCTCTGATAGAGGCGTTCAACTCATCTCAAAATTCTGGAGAGCACTCTGCACCCAATTGAAGATTAAATTGAATTTTTCCTCCACCTACCACCCACAGTCCAATGGACAAGTGGATAGAGTGAACCAGATCCTTGGTGACTACCTGCGACATTTTGTCTCCTCCCGCCAAGACGATTGGGTCGACCTGTTAACCTGGGCTGAATTCTCGTACAATTTCAAAAACTCTGAGTCATCCGCCAAGTCTCCATTCTTTGTGGTGTACGGCCGTCACCCGCTTCCCCCGCTCCCCATTCCCACTTCATCTGGAGTTCCTGCCGTAGATGAATTGACCCGGGACTTTTCTTCCATTTGGAAAGAGACTCAAAAGTCGCTCTCACTGGCCTCTTCTCGAATGAAGAAACATGCTGATAAGAAGAGAAGAACTCCTCCTGTCTTTGCCCCTGGTTACCAAGTGTGGCTCTCTGCCAAATATATTCTGTTTCGTGTCCCTAGCTACAAGCTGGGTCCACGTTACCTCGGGCCATTTAGAGTCAAAAGTCAAATCAACTCTGTCTTCTACAAGCTCCATCTTCCTCCTTCTCTTCGCATTCCTAACTCCTTTCATGTTTCACTTCTCAAACCTCTCATTCTTAACCGCTTTTCTCCCAAGGTCACCGTTCCTGCTCCTGTCTCTCGCTCCTCTGATGTCTTCTCGGTAAAAGAAATTCTCGCCTCCAAGGTTGTCAGAGGTAAAAAAAAAAATTCTTGTTGACTGGGAGAATTGTGGCCCCGAAGAGAGGTCTTGGGAGCCCGAGGACAATATCCTTGACAAGGAGCTCATCCATAGGTTCCTGGGCTCCAAAAAGAGGGGGAGACCTAAGGGGGGGGGTACTGTAACGCCTAGCGCTCCAGGTCCCGCGGCTTCCCCGGAGCGCTCGCAGCGTTCTGCTAACAGCAGTGCTCCGGTCTCTGTCTCTGACCGCGAGCGCTGCTGTGTTCGTGCTGGTGGGGACGCGAGAAAGCGTTATAGTGTCTTACCTAGCCTGTGTACCCAGACCTTCTGCTGTTGCCCCTGACTACGATCCTCGCTGCCTGCCCTGACCTTCTGCTACGTCTGACCTCGTCTCTGTCTAGTCCTTGTGTACCGCGCCAGTCTCAGCTGCCAGAGAGGTCGAATCGCTACTGGGGAACAAGACCTGGTAGTTACCGCCGCAGCAAGTCCATCCCGCTTTGCGGCAGGCTCTGGTGAACACCAATAACTGCTTAGAACCGATTCCCCACTACGACCCGCATTATCGCCTCTCTGGCACAGAGGATCCACCTCCAGTGTCCTCACCAGCCGCTAGTCCGGACCCTGACAGTTCATTTTCACATTATACTTTGTTATGGTGTTCAGGGATTAGGTAGTTTCTTCTGCTATGTCCTTTTCTGCCACAGTTGTCAAATCTCCATTTTTTCTCCATTTTTAATGGTACATCTAATTCATATGATGCGATTTTATATTTATTTTGTGTTTCTATCTCCATGGATAGGACTTGGAGCTTTTTATATAGATATAGTTTCATACAGCACATGTAAATTTGCAAAAGGGATAAAACCACAGCAACAATGAGCAATACCACAATCAGATGGATTAAAAAATTTAGAATTCCATTAGCTGCACTTGAATGCCCAAATATGACCTCCCACCAATAACCCTTAGCATTATTTTCTAACAGATTGGTGGTGTGTTTTAGCTCATTCTGGTCATGGTGTATTAGGATTGTAGCATTAGCTTCTTCTTGCTTTAGCTTTTAAGCAAATACTCATCTTTATCAAATCTGACCAGCCAATCCTGAAGCTCTTTTCCCATTCCCAAATTTAGTGCTTGAAGATTGGCAGGGTTATGGTATCTAATATCAACCGACAAGTTCGCAATGGTAGGAAGTACGTATCTCCAACTTGGTGTTTGGATCTCAGCGATATTACCAAGCGTGCACCATGCACCATTACACGCAGATGTTGTTATTGAGCATTGGGTTGTGATCAGAGTTACATTAGTGATGTTTAATAGAAGGAAACACACTCTTTGATGTCCTAAGTATATGACTGGTGCCTTATCTTTTTCAATAGACTCCCAATACAGAACACAAACTGAAAAGTTGTTCCAACACTTATCCTCCACCAATCTATACTGGCATGGTGTACACAAGATATCCTGATTTCTATGAAGGCAGAGAGAGATATAAACCTGTTTCCACAACCCATCTTTCTGGATGACATGAGGATGTTCTGATCTTGGATGTAATAGCGTGGATCCTCCAGTTAAAATATAAATTGAAGTGACCTTATATATAACTTCTAAAAGGGAACTCATGTATGGAATTAGGGAAGATTCATTCATAGTACATTTCCAAGCTGTGATTACTACATCCAATTCAAGCGCTTGCCCACCATTTAGAATCTGTAAATGTGAGGAGCTTCGGTAATGCAGCTGTTGCCCGTCATAGTAACTCAAATGGCCATTGCCCATTATATAAGGTTGGAATTGCGAGTTTTACATTAGTTGATAGTTCCACCTGCCCTAGCCTGCACATTTTCAACAAACATCTTAAAATGTTGATCAATGTCTGTTGCCACTCCAATGTTAGTGTCTATGTGCCCTCGTAGGTTACTGATGATTTGATTAATTTCCCTCTGTATTTCAAACCCATTTTTACTGTTAGATGCTATGGCTGCAAGTTTGTCTCTTATGACACTGATATCTGCCTGATTAATTAGTCCCAGACAAGCTCTTACCCCACCCAATATTGTACTGAACGTATCCCTTTTTCCTCTGCTCTTCCCAATCCTAATCAAGTGATGGCGAGCCATTGTGCTTCTGGGAATTAGCCATTGATAGAGGGAATGTACCTGATTTGGAGTATGCCCTGAACATATTGGATATCGGGTTCTAATTAACCATAGAGAAATATTGAACCGCCATGTAACACACGCATATTGACATATTGAACACCACTAGCAATTGTCCTGGCAGACTCTAGGTTAACTTGAAAAGGTTGTCCTTCCTCCAGATGTGAGGTCTTTTGAGTATTCTCAGAATCTTTGTTTGTGCATGGCCTTATATAATCTGAATTGGCATCAATAATATGCATTGCCCCAATCTCCCCAATTCAGGTGTACCACATGTCCAATGACCAACCATCTCCTTATAAGTTTTACATGATTTGGACATTGTACCAATAATATAATTTTCACCACACTGAATTAACATGCTCATGTCTGTGATTCCACCAAGGCTCATCTTACTAGGTTAATATTTTTTGGTATGAGCTTTGGGTGCATACTATTATACCAATAACTGCCACACACACAGATATTCTCCTTATCTCAAGTTGTCACTAAATAGTCCATATTGCATACCTTTCTGCTCACCCGCATTTGGCAAGTCAGACTCTTCTCCCAGCCAATAACCAGTATTACTCACATATACTGTTGATATCATGAATGGTTGTAGTGATTCTGGCAGAATACTTTGCGTACCATGTGTTAATTCAAGTCTTCCCATATTTGAATTATGATTTACCCTCCCAAAAGAGAAAACCACATTATATTCAAATTGCCCACCCGGATTCTGACAAAATCTTTGAGATGCATCTTTTCCCTCTGAAATGAGTTGCACTTTCCTACTTCTGACTTTGTGAATATTATTACTTTGTGGCATATCCACAGCTGTTAAGGACGATATAAATACTGCCTTTTCATGTTCCCCATCTGAAAACATATGTGTATCTTCATCCCCTGACTGTTCAAAATCATGTAATCCAATAGCATGGGTGATGCCAATCATCAACAAAATTGTAATCTCCATATCCAAAAATCCGGAAATTTCAGCCTGTTAATTTACACGTCATGTAGGATCCTGGAATAAAAGAACAAGAGAAGCATCACATTCTTATCAGTTACATTCTTTTGCTTTGATCTGCATGAACCCACATTTCCATATCCCTCCTTTTCATGCACTTGGCCACTTTCCTACTGCCCACTCGCTTGACCTTTACAACCTGATCACTCAATTTTACTGTTACTAGGAATGGGCCCATCCAATTTGCTTCCCATGAAGAATTAGGCACAAAGTTCTTTACCATTACCCTGTCTCCTACTTCTAGTCTAATTGGTGGCCTGCCAGATTCCTCTTTTGCCCTGGTGCCATATTGGTGGCTGCAAAGTTCAGATATTTCTGTACCTGGTCCTGTAACTGTGCAAGGAATTTTTCTTTCTCAGCACTCTCCCTCATTGGAGTACTAAGCTTTGGGTCTGCAGGGTGGCACAGGTTCGTTATTCTACCAGTCATTAACTGATATAGAGTGATTGAGGTGCCTCTTGCCTCTGTACCCTGTCTGGCCATTAGAATTGTGGGTAAGTGGCACAACCAGTTACTTCCAGATTGTAGTGCCATTTTTTTTAGTCTTTCCTTTAGCATTCTATTCATTTATTTCTACCATCCCTGATGATTGGGGATGATGTGGTACATGAAATTTCTGTTCAACATTCAACATTTCCCACATGTCTGTCATGATCTTCCCTGTAAAATGTGTGCCCCTGTCTGATTCTATGACCTTAGGGAATCCCCATCTTGAGATGACCTCCCTCCACAGGGCTTTTGCTGTTGCTGCTGCAGTGTCTTTCCTCATGGGCAAGGCTTCCACCCATTTAGAAAACACATCAACAACCACCAGCAAATATCGGTACCCTCCAGGAGCGCTGAGCAAAGGACCAACAAAGTCAATTTGCAACTTTCCTATGGTCCTTCCACCAATGGTATCCTGGACAGCACAGGCCTTTGTCCTTTTGGTCTTGGGTTAATTTGCGCACAGATCAAACATTCTTGCATAACCCCCAGAACAGCGTCTTTCATGTTTTCCCACCAGTATTTAGCTTGAACAAACTTTAAAGTATCCTCAGTGCCCATATGACCTGTCAGTCTATAGTTTTCTTTTGCAATGACCTTTTGATATTGATAAGGACCACAAATCTAGGGCAGTCTGGGGTTTCTCTGAACAACCAATCCTCCTGGAGAATGTAGTTTTGGGGTATAGGTGCTGTCTTTTCCCTAATGGAGCATTAGATTTGCTGCAATTTAGGGTCTTTATCCTGCTCCGCTGCTAAGCATGGTGTTGGTGTTTTAACAACAGGTAGGCATTTAAAAGGGTTATCCAGGAAAAAACTTTTTTATTTATCAACTGGCTCCAGAAAGTTAAACAGATTTGTAAATTACTTCTATTAAAAAATCTTAATCCTTTCAGTACTTATGAGCTTCTGAAGTTTAGGTTGTTCTTTTCTGTCTAAGTAATCTCTGATGACATGTGTCTCGGGAACCGCCCAGTTTAGAAGAAGTTTGCTATGGGAAGTTGCTTCTAAACTGGGCGTTTCCCAAGACACGTGTCATCAGAGATTACTAACACAGAAGAGAACAACCTTAACTTCAGAAGCTCATAAGTACTGAAAGGATTAAGATTTTTTAATAGAAGTAATTTACAAATCTGTTTAACTTTCGGGAGCCAGTTGATATATATCTAAAAAAAAGTTTTTTCCTGGAATACCCCTTTAAGCTCTAGATCTATTTTGTCTCTGTCCTCACTGTCATGTTGATCCCAGGCCTGCCTTCCCTCAATATCATAGGGAGTCCACCTGGCCCCCATTATAGCTGCTTCTTTGGCTAGCTTGTCCACCTCATTTTTGCCAACTGTAATTTCATCCGTGCCCTTCTGATGTAATGGCAGTGGTGAAGTGGATCTGCTGAGCCTGTGTGGATGATGGCGTGGGCCATACCTGGGAGCAGAGTCTATGGTGCCGCTGGTTTCCACCAGAGCCCACCACAAAACGGGATGAACTTGCTGTGGCAGGTGGCACCAAGGCCACTACTCCTGATATGACTCATCCACACAGGCTGCCGAGGTGAAGCGTGGCACAAAAAGGATAAGGCAAACGCAGGAAGGTCAGGACAGGTGGCACTGGAGCGTGGTCAGGAAATGTAGCAAGGTGGTCAGGTACACAGTAAGGCAGAACACAAGTATTGAACGCTTTCTCTAAGGCTGTGGGGCATAAAGATCCAGGAGGGGTTAAAGGAAGTGCAGACATATATAGGGGCAGGAAACAAGAAGGAACAATTAGTGGCGTACTGGCCAAATTTCAGAGAGCCTGCGCGTGCACCCTAGGAGACGGGGATGCGCACACCAGCAGGCAGGAAGAACAGAGGAGACACTGGGACAAGGGGGAAGGGCAGTGGGCTGGGCGCGATCGCATGGCGGGATGCGAATCGCAGCACAGACCGTGCCAGGCAGCAGAGGACTGCATCCTTGGCCAGCATGACTGGCAGCGACGAGGCCCCTAATAGTACCCCCCCCCCCCCCCACTTAGGTCTCCAGCTCTTTTAGGCAGGAGAAACCTGAATACCAAATCCCGGTCCAAGATGTTCTCCTAAGGACCAAAAAGTTTTATCGGTACCATTTTTGTTTTGATTGGACTTTTTGATCGCTTTTTATTCATTTTTTTGTGCCAAAAAAAGTGACCAAAAATAAGCTATTATGGACTTTGGAATTTTTTTTGCGTGTATACCATTGACCGTGCAGTTTAATTAACAATATATTTTTATAGTTCGGACATTTTTGCATGTGGAAATATGACATATGTTTATTTTTATTTACACAGTTTTTGGGGCAAATGGGAAAAGGGGAGTGATTCTTACTTTTATTGTGGAAGGGGTTAATTCATCATTAGTAACTTTTTTTTCAACTTGTTTTTTTTGCAATGTTATATCCTCCTCTAGTGGCTATATTATGCATTACATTGATTCCTAACACTGTTCATCAGCATAGAAATATATGCCGATGATCAGTGTTATCGGGGCTTGACTTTTGCAGGTAACGGACCCTCTGCTCATGTCCTAGCCGATCAAGACATCACAATTTTACTGCGATGGTCCTGATCAGCCCGACTGAGCTGCTGGGATGCAGTTTTTTCAACTTTAGACACGGCGATCAACTTTGATCGCCATGTCTAAAGGGTTAATAGTGTGCGGCATAACGATCGGCGCTGCACACTATTAGCCCAGGGTCCCAGCTTTCATTAGACACCTGGACCAACCCGCGTTGAAGATATGGATTGGGTGCAGGGCATACAGGTATGCCCTGCATTTTTAAGAGGTTAAGACGTGGAGCCTTGTCTCTGGCACAAGTAGTGCAGGAACGGACAAAATCCGAAACATAGCGTTCCAAGTTCAGCCACCAATAATGACGAGAGATCAGCTATGCAGACTTTCGAATTCTGGAGTGCCAGGCCAATAGAGAAGAATGTCCCCAGTTCAATACCTTAATTTTAAGGTGGGATGGTACAAAAGACTTCCCAGGGGGAACTTGCTGTAGGTCAAGAAGTACGACAGAGATTAAACTTTCAGGAGGCACTATGTGCCAAGGGGAGGAATCCGGACCCACCCTATCAGAAGCTCTGGAGAGAGCATCAGCCTTGATATTCTTTTCCTGCAGAAAAAGGATTAGGAAATTAAATCTGGAGAAGAAAAGAGACCACCTGGCCTGCCGGGGATTTAGATGCTGAGCGGACTGAAGCTTCAAAAAGTTTTTATGGTCTGTGTAGACACTGACTGGAAGAGTAGAGCCTTCGAGTAGGTGACGCCATTCTTCCAAGGCGAACATAATGGCCAATAGTTCACGGACTCCAATGGAATAATTCCTCTGGGAAGGCGAAAAGGTCTTGGAGAAAAAAACACAAGTCACGGTTTTACCCCTGGAGGTCTTTTGAGTATGAAATGCTCCAACTCCTACCGAAAAGGCACCTACTTCAAGGAAGAAGGGGTTTTCTTGGTCAGTTCTCGATAAAACTGGAGCAGAGGCAAATGCCGATTTCAATCAGGAGAAGGCTTTTCCAGCCTCAGGAGGCCAGGATTTGGGGTTACTGTTCTTCTTAGTAAGAGCAACTATCGAAGCAACCAAGGAGGAGAAGTGTGTAATAAACTGCTGATAATAATTGGCAAACCCCAGAAAGGGTTGTATAGCCCACAAGCCAGAAGGTCGAAGCCAATTAAAAACCGAAGACAACATATCATGGCCCATCTAGAGGCCTTGATTGGAGACTATATATCCAAGAAACAGAAGACTTGTCTTCTCAAATAGGCATTTCTCGAGTTTTGCGCATAGACCATTGTCCTGTAGGCGTCTTAGGACCTGTTGCACATGTATGCGATGAAGCTCCAAGTTGGTTGAGAAGATCAGGATATCATCCAGATACACCACAACACATGTGTAGAGAAGATCACGGAAGATGCCATAGACAAATTCTTAGAAAACGTCCGGGGCGTTACAGAGACCAAATGGCATCACAAGGTACTTGAAGTGCCCATCACGGGTATTAACCCCTTAACGACCACGGATGTAAATGTGAATCCTGGTTCGGAGGGACTTCCCGCACCAGGACGTACATTTACGTCCTGTGTATGACCACGAGCATCGGAACGGTGCTCGCGTCATACACGACAGGTTCCGGCTGATAATAGCAGCCGGGGACCCGCCCATAATGGCTGACATCCGCGATCGCACGGATGTCCACCATTAACCCCTCAGATGCCGTGATCAATACAGATCACGACATCTGCGGCAGTGCGGTACTTTGAATGATCGGATTGCCCGCGGTGATCCAATCATCCAGCATGGCGGCCGGAGGTCCCCTCACCTGCCTCCAGCGGTCTCCTGGGGTCTTCTGATCTGAGATCGAGCAGACCAGAGCAGAAGATCACCGATAATACTGAGCAGTGCTGTGTCCTATACATAGCACTGCACAGTATTAGCAATCAAAGGATTGCTATAGATAGTCCCCTATGGGGACATAAAAAATGTAAAATAAAATTTGAAAAATGTAATAATAAAAAGTAAAACAAAAAGTGAAAAATAAACATATTTGATATCGCCGCGTGCGCAAATGTCCATACTATCAAAATATAATGTTAATTATCCAGTACGGTGAATGGCGTAAACATAAAAATTTTAAAAAGTCCAAAAATGCTGCTTTTTTGTCACATTTTATTAAAAAAAATTATAAAAAATTATCTAAAAGTTTTATATATGCAAATGTGGTATCTATAAAAAGTACAGATGACGGCACAAAAAATTAGCCCTCATACCGCCCTATATATGGAAAAATGAAAAAGTTATAGGTGGTCAAAATAGGGTGATTTTAGATTACTGATTTTGTACAAAAAGTTTTAGATTTTATTTAAGCGGTACAAAAATATAAAAGTATCTAGCCATGGGTATCATTTTAATCGTATTGACCCACAGAATAAAGAACACATGTCATTTTTACCGTAAAGTGTATAGTGTGAAAACAAAACCCTCCAAAATGCGCAAAATTGTGGTTTTCATTTAAATTTCCTCCCTGAAAAAGAGTTTTTTGGGTTTGCCGTACATTTTATGGTAACATGAGAGGTTTCATTACAGAGTACAATTGGTCTCGCAAAAAACAAGCCCTTATATGGGTCTATAGATGGAAATATAAAGGGATTATGGATTTTAGAAGGCGAGGAGGCAAAAACGAAAACGCAAAAATAAAATTGGCCTCTTCCTTCAGGTGAAAATGGGCTTGGTCCTTAAGGGGTTAAAGGCCATTCGTCTCCTTCCCAAATTCTGATGAGGTTGTATGCTCCTCGCAGATCCAACTCCACCCCGCAGGTGATCAAAGCGATCCGAAAGGGGTGCCGGTACTCAATACAAGGATGGAGAAGAATCCAGCTCGGCAGGGGATGAGGACTTCTGGGTGAAGCACTTCTGGAAATTCTCCTTTATGTATTGCGCTTCTTGAACTAACAAGGGATAGATTCTTTCCCGAGGAGGTGTAGTCCCTGGCAGAAGGTCAATCGGGCAATCATAAGGACGATGTGGAGGAAGACTCTCAGCCTGCTTTTCGCAGAAGACATCAGAATAATCCTGATAAGGAAGAGGCAGACCCGGCAGGGAAGGAGACGTCAAGACACTCTTGGGTAGTGGAGTCAAGAGACAGTGATTCTGGCAGTAGGATTCCCAGCGGGTGATCTACCCAGTTTGACAATCTAGAGCTGGGGTATGACATTGTAGCCAAGGGAGACCGAGAATAAGCTCCGAAGTACAATGAGGTAGCACACCACGTTTCCTAGGTGTGTGTGTTTCCCGGACATGGAGGTCGCAAAGGACAATCTTTGAGGAAATGCTCCTGGCTAGCACAGTAGAGACACAAATTTTCATTTTGGCGGAACCTCTCCTACAGGGTTAGACATGCACGATCCACCTGCATAGCTTCTTTGGCTGAGGGCAAAGAGGGTGGTTGAGGTGGCCGCTGGAACACAGGTGCCAAACGGAGAGGATGACGTGTCTGTACTGGTTCACGTTCTTGGCAAAGTTCCTCCTGCCTCTCGGCAAATCACACATCTATTCGAATGGATAACTGAATGAGGTCACTCAGGGAAGATGAAGGATCTCGTGCAGCAAGAGCATCCTTCACTCTACTGGAAAGTCCTTTTAGTACACAGGGCCTCGTCATTCCAGACCAATTCGGAGGCAAGTGTGCGAAACTGGACCACGTCACCACCAACAGTAGAGTCCCCTTGGCGGAGGTTCAGTAGTGCGGTTTCAGCCGAGTGGGCCTGTGCAGGCTCTTCAAAAATACTGTGAAAAGCTGAGAGGGAGGCTTGCAAGTTGGAAGATACAGGATCATTTCGGTCCCAGAGAGGAGTAGCCCATGCCAGGGCTTTCCCGGAGAGTTTTCACCAGAGCCTACTGCAACACAGCTGTAATTGCTATTTTGGAGGCGTTAACCTATATTGCAAATCTTAAATCTGGGTTTGGATTGCTTAGAGCAGGTGCCTGAGTGAGGTTGATCTTAAGCCTAACAAAAGCTTCCTCATGCTCTTGCATCCACTCAAGGTGGTCTGCTTCTCGTGTGTTCCCTTTCAAGAGTTCATAGAGTGGCTTGGCTTTCTCAGCAAACCCCTCCATGAAGTCTCTACAAATCCAACCATTCCCAAAAATTGTTTTGAGGGCTGTTTTTGTGTTTTGCCTAGGCAACTTCTGTATAGTTTCACATTTGTATGGGTCAGGAATCCTCCCTGCTTTTGAAACTATGACTCCCAAGAATGTCACCGAATCCTTCATTAACTGGGCCATAGTTGGATTTAACTTAGGGCCTGCATTTTCAAGAAGCGCCAACAACTCTTTTAAGTAATACGTAGTGTTTTTCCTTGTTGTCAGTTTGGAGCAATATGTCATCCACATACTGCACAATATAGTCAGGCTCCGAAAATTACAACAATATTTAAACCATGCATTTATGGAAGTACATTGAACTGGACTTGAAACCTTGTGGCAACAAACAAAATGTTGTTGTCCTTGAAATGTAAATGCAAATGGATTGAAAAGTACCCGTTTGAGATATCTATTGATGAGTACACCGTGGAAAATGGCTTTAGCGTTGTCATGTCGGGCATTTTGGCTACCACATTTAATGGGAGGGGTACACTTGTTTAATGCCCTATAGTCCAGAGTGGGCCTCCAACCATTTGGTTTCTTAACTGGCCACAAGGTGGCGTTGTTTGTAGACTGACACTCCCTGATTACATTTTGGGCCAGCAATTCCTCCAGTATGTTTTTGATATATGAAATTGATTCAGGTGGTATCTTGTATTTCGCTAGGAGGGGGATCTGGGCCTTCTATCATCACTACCATGTTTGAAACTTTGCCATACTGAGTTTTTGATGTTGCCCACCCTTTGTTATGTTGCCACAAAATATCAGCCAGTTGTCTCTCCTCAGTTTTTAACAATGCACCAGGGTCTAGAGAGTAAGTACTCTTGATCACATGAATTCCATAGTTATGAGTATGCATCCTAAGGCAGCCTTTGTATCATGATCCTTTCCACAACATCCAATTACACAGATCAACAACAAGCCAATGTTCTCTCATCACATCTGAGCCAATAATGGTACCTTCGTGTGTTGGAGACAGGTACAGACTATGCTCCACACCTAGGTTTCCCATGTTTATTTCTATAGGCACAGATTGTTTAGAAGGTACCAGTTGTCCACCAAAGCCTCTTAGAAAAATGTGTTTACCACTAGGGTTCACGGTCAAATACAAATTAGTCAAATTTACGGTTGCCCCCATATTCATTAAAAGATTTGTACGATGGCCCCCTGCCATACCCTGGATATGTGGTCTACAGCCTTTATCCCTATCTAGCTGGCACACCAGGGACAACACAGGGGCCTGACATCCCTATCGATTCATATAAGGATTTGTTGGAGGTGGGGCCTTTAATTAATCTGGCATCTCTGCCATTGCTTTGCCTATCCTCCTGATCTTCTTCATAAGTGGACCATATAATGTATCTTTAGAAGTCTGAGGTACTCATCAGCTGCATTATTTAATCCTTGCTTTTGTTGCTTTTTGGTATAAAATCTTTGTTGTTACCATTCCTATTACTTCTGCACTCTCTCAAAAACCATATTTTGCCTTCATTATTAACGACCTCTGATATTCTCTGTTGAGGCTTGCTATCATGACTAGTCTCCTGAATCCAGTACTTTAAGATATTTAAAAAGGCTTGATAGGAATTTGCATTCCTTAAAACAACCTTTGTTGGATAGTCAATAAAAATGCATTTATTAGCCAATGAATAAAGAAAACCGTCAGGAGACATGTCAGCACAGTTATATGTAGTACGAAATAGGGTCAAATATTCCCTGCAGAAAATAATTGGGTCATCCCCTCTCTTTAATTTAGCATTCTCTAGGGCATTGGTACCTCTGGTATCTCCTCCTCCCATCACTCTCTACAACTTTTCAGCCTATCATTTGCATCTCCCCTGTTGGAGTTGAGTTCTGCAGATAATCCTTTGTGAGTGCCCACAGGAGACTGCAACTTCTCACAAAGCTGAGATGGGAACCATACCCTAAATAAGGCACATGCATCCCTATTGTTGAGATTATACTGCATAACCACAGTTTCCAACCTATTGGAAAGACTAATGGATGAGGCACTTGTATCAAATTTCCCCAAAATTTGGCATAGGTTTGTTTTGTCTTGTATAGAGTGTGTTGTGGATTGGACAAGATTGCTACCATAAATATGCAAACTATCCCTTCTTTGTCTACTTCCATCTGATACAGGAGTAAAGAGAGAGGAACTATCATCTGGGGTTGATTGTGGACCATCTGCAGTGCAAAATAGGCTGCTCTTCCCCCCATTTCCCATCTCTTTCCTTCTGTTCAGGGAACCATACATTTGTGTTTGAATACCACAATAACATTTATTAACTTTTGCATTTTCCTTAGGTCTCAGGTTCCTACTACAATGCTCTTTATGAACCAATTGTTTATTAGCATCATGCAAATGATTCTTAAAGGACAACTGTAGTGGTACACTTTTATATATGCCCGTGCCTGGGCCTCAAAAATAAACAAATTCATACATACCTTCCTACGAGCCCCTGTTGGTCCGGCACAGGCCTCACGGACCGGCAGTGCTGACGTCATTACAGCTGGCCAGAGCTCCTTACATGACAGTGGGCTCAGCCTATCATCGACCGGGGCGGGACATCACTACGGCCGGTGATACGCCGACGGCTCTGCGGCGTCCCCGTCCCCAGGAAGTGGAATGACGTCAGCACTGTCGCACCATGAAGCCTGTGCCGGAGCAACGGGGGTTCGTAGGAAGGTATGTATGAGTTTATTTTGTTTATTTTTGAGGCCCGAGCACGGGCATATATAAAAGTGTACCACTACAGTTGTCCTTTAAGTGCTCTCACAACATCATCATTCTTCACTTCTTTTCCTGTTCTAATGAAGCAATTTGTAAATCTCTAAGCCTACATCTTTCCGCATATTCCTGTATTTCATCCTCCAAATCACAATTCTGTTGAACCAATCTGTCCACTTCCTCTGAGCTCTTCACACTCACAACCATCTCTTCCATCATATCTTTAAAATTGGTGTGTCAAGGCATCATCTGTACAATCCTTAAAACTAGCAGATGCATACTTTCCAACAAATTGACGTATAATTTCCATTTTACCTACAATTTCTAGAACTACAGACAAAAAGAAACAGATATCACAAACTTACTATAGCCAGTAAATGATAATACACAAAGAAACAAAGATACCACAAATATACTACAACTATTGAATAGTAACTCATTACAAAAGAAACAAAAATAACACCAAATTACTACAAACAGTGAATGACAATTTATTACACCAGGGACAAAGATTTCATATAATCCTCCCTAAGGTAATTCACACCCCAAATCAGAGCCTCATGACCTTACCTATTCTTGACTGACCGTATCTGATATACCTGATCGACTACAGATCCAAGATCCAGGCCAAGAGTGATCTCCTCTTGAGGCATAAGGCTACTTCCCCTTAACATGAGGTTCAGAGAGCTTACTCTCCCTCACTTTCCTTGCAAAGATGTCTGGTTTTACCCTTTAGATCCTATGAGTACTTCAGTCAACAGGATACTAACACTAACTTGCTGGCAACAATTAACAATTTAACAAATACCCAGGCCTGAACTTCATAGATTATCAACAACACACATAATATAACATTGCTTATATACTATTCAAGTATAGGAACTCACCAACTAAAACACGTCCGCTCACTGATGCAGTAGTTTCCAGAACTTCAGGTTGATGTCTCAGGTGTCTTTTATTATTCACGAACCAGCGTGCTACTTGTCCACCAAGGATATTTCCCCTAGCTCTGTCTACCTTGAAGAGGTTTTGGTTAGTGTTGAGCGGCATAGGCCATATTCGAATTTGCGAATATTCGCGAATATATGGACGAATATTCGTCATATATTCGCGAATATTCGCATATTCGTTATATTCTCGTTTTATTTTCGCATATGCGAAAATACGCGCATGCGAAAATTAGCATATGTGGAAATTCGCATATGCGAACATTAGCATATGCTAATTTTCGCATATGCGAATGTTCGCGCGCCAGTCTCATACAGTAGTATTACAGCCTTCTTTACACCACACAAGCTGGAAGCAGAGAGGGGTGATCACTGTGATGTGTACTGTGAAGAAAAAAAAAAAAAAAAACGAATATTCGTAATTACGAATATATAGCGCTATATTCGCGAAATTCGCGAATTCGCGAATATGCGATATTCGCGAATAATATTCGAATTGCGAATATTCGCGAGCAACACTAGTTTTGGTTTGGTCGCAATGCAGAATACTCCTTGGTCTTTCAGAAACTGGATAAAGCATATTTGGACGTCTTAGTTCTTTGTAGAATATTGTATTCCACAATCTGCTGGGGTGCCAAATATTGTATCTAAGATAATCTGCTACCTACTCTAGCGGTACCATCCGGCCTTCTTTGTTACAGTCTCTCTAATCGACTCGCAGTAACCGGATATGGGTCAGTTCCCCAATATCGCTACATCTTCCTGCGGATGGCGTCCTTGCACCTCGGATAAGTCAGTTTGGAATCACACCTTGGTAGGCTGACAGGATGTTCACTCCATTACAGATGCGTAGTCCATTGTGTGCGACACCGCAGGGGCTGATTTTGTCTCCTCAGGACAGGAGGCTCACTTTATTCAGCATTGTTGTTTTACGGCTTTTATAACAGTATGAAACAAAAATGTCCAGGCTTATTGACAGGCTACTCACAATAGAATCACACATCTTTCTAATCACTAACTGTCCATAGTTCTTCTGTCTCTCTCCCTCTTTCTCTTTCCCTGTAACTCTCCTTCCAGCAGTTTCGGTGCTCTACATGCAGTGGGTGACGTCATTGCCCTCTTTTCTGTGTAAAGATGCCCCATTGCTGTGACCTATTGGCCTTTGTGCTGATTGACACATTAAGCAGCAAATCACATGATAGGGTTATCATGTGATATGCTGATGTCCCTCACGTAATCTCACCACCCTCTGCCTGCCCTGCTTTTTCCACCTGCCAAAAAATATGCTTTAATGGTTTTTCGCACAATTTACCGGCTTGTGCAAGCCAAACCAATAAAAGCTTGAGTTTTCGCTGAGCCGCAAAAATCATTAAGTTTGGGTCAAATCCTGGTTTGTCAGATTCGGCTCGCTCATCTCTAATCATTACATATTTTTTACATAGATTTTCTGCCTATGGATATAGATTGCACAGCATGCATATTGATATAAAATGGTATTAGTTTTCATACATCTAAATAAGGAAGACAATGTGCCTAAATGACCAGACTAGACAGCTTAGTTTATTGCCTCTTTGACACCTGGCTGCACTTACTTGGCAATTTGTATGCAATATGAATTACACAGGAATGGTAGAAAAAAAGTTACCAAAAAAAAGTCTGTTTTTTTTTTGTTTTTTTTGTTTTTTTTACAGTGGAGAACATATGACAGGTCCTTTTTAAGGAATAAAATTTATTTGGTTTTGAAAGCCCTTCCCTGATCTTTGGTTTCCATGGAGCTTAGCCGATTAAGCCGAGATGTTTTATTGTGTGGAGGAATTTATGAGACATGCCAGTTTACAGCCTCATGATCGAAACATTGGGAGGGTGTTTAATGAGCACATATAAAGGGTATCTACACTAAGGAATCTTCACAAATGTCATAAATGAAATGATAAAAATATATTTTTTTAACTATTACAATCTTTAAGGCATATTCTTTTGGATGGCAAAATATTAGTATCCAAGATTGTAATTGCAAATTATATCAAACTAGACCTAGAATGTCACCTAAATAAACAACCTCTGTTAAACAGCACACCACAATATGCTTAGTCTCAATGGATTATCCGGGATAGGAAAAAGACTAAGACGAGGGTTGCTTTGCACGAATTTACTGCCTATAATAAAAAACCCAGTTGGAAAACATTTTTCAGAAGTGAATGAGCTGCATCATAAAAGACTTAAGGGCTTTAATAATACTGATGGAAAATTTTCAACATTGAAAGACACACAAAAAAAGAATATAAATTTAGATGAAAGGGTAATACCATACATTGAGGCACAGACAGATTTATATTAAATGATTCAGTGGCTATAATATTTTATTTTTATCCTTATATTCTCTTGATAACAAATGAAAGCACATTGAACGCCTCAAAAGAATTTAGGGATTAAAATGTTCATATTTCAAAATATCTATGGCAAATAATTAGCATCCAAAACTGACTTAACTATAGACTGTGATCATAAAAAATGACTAATTACCATGTGGGATCCAAGTAATCACACATCTCTAATGAGTTAATGCATGAGGAGATATCAGATGGCTTCTCTATGAGACAGCGCATGGCTGTGTACATCATTGTAACTGGAAGTCATCATATCATTTTATGATTGTTCAATAATATCCAATAATGATAGAATAAAAAACAAAGCACTCCATGGTACAGGTCTCGTAATATGAATGTCACCAAAAAATGGCCATCCAAATGGCCAGCTGAATAGTGCTACGAATTGCCGAATTGGAGGTGGTTGATATCCCAAAATCACAATATGTAATCATTTTTATCATAAAGGCCCCTAAAAAATAAGACGATGATGGGGTGTCCTGCTGCTGTTCCCCTAGCAATCAGTCATAAACTTTAGGGAAACCCAGTGACAAGATGTCATAAACATATCTGCCCACACTTTCAGGTCCCATTTAGACCCTGCAGGGTGCAATTGTGAGCATTCTGGGGTCTCTATGGTGACAGCCGACAGCCCTGCTGACCAATTAGAAGATCAAAGTACCAGGCAATTTGGTTGCCTCGTTAGTGCTCACACCTCCAACCAGCAACTGCACTGCTGCCATGCCCATGATTGGTCTCATTGCAAGCCTCTATAATAACTCAACCTAGTTTTGCCCAAAGAGTTAAACCTATTTAATTTCTGGCAAAGCTTATGGTTCCTGTTGCGACTCCCTTTCCCATCCTGTGTGTTTTTTCTCTGACTATTAAGCTGTCCCTTTTATGTCCACACCTTGCTAGCTCTGGCTATTTTAGTCTACAGTGTCCTTTCAGTCTTTACCTGTGGAAGAGTTTGTACTCCTGCTATCCTGCATCTGATTCTGTGTTCTGGTTCTGGTACTGTGACTTTGGCTCTCATATTGGTAAACCCTTTGCTACTCGATTCGGTTCTTCTGTTGTCCTCTTGGCTTTTTTATCCGGCTTGCTGACTATCTTTTCTGTTTGTATGTCTCCCTGTTGCATTATATCCTGTGCATTTTTACCTATTGGGTCCTGACTGTATCTCCATGACCTTAATGTATTGTTGTATTTTTTTGTTTTGACCTGTGATGTACTTACACTTATTCAGTGTAGGGATCGTCTTCTAGTTGTGCAGTCTGTATTTAGGGCGGCTATACAATAGGCAGGGACAAGACTTTTGGCTTGTCCCTTTGTCTACTGATGTTACACTTCTGTCTGTGTATTTCTGATCTGTCCTGCCTGACTTTCCTGACACCCAGTGCACTTATCCCAGGGTAGGAACCGTCACCCAGTTTAGGGGCCACCCTTTAGGGCGGATCGACCAAGTAAGTAGGATAAGCGTTTTTTGCGAGCACTAGTCTTCACTGATCCCTATCTTGAACATGATACAATATTAAATTGTTGGACATTATTACTACTGTGATATCTTCTTAGCATAGATAACATGGTATTTTTCATGTTTAGTAGAAGGACCCTAAAAGAGTACACTGACCAGAATGGGTTTTAATATTTTATATAAGAAGCTGCCTGTTCTGTTGAAATTTGTTGCTACACTTCTACTCACTTGAAATTCACGATTAAATGAAACATAATAAATGACCTTTTATGTGTCATCCAGTTTCAGTAGTTTCTCCTGAAAACAAGACATTTTAAGATACTTATTTTTGACACATTAGCCCAACACAATAAACTTGTCAATCTATAGGTGTTATGACCTTCTCTAGTTGCCTGTTGGGTCATATCTTCTGTGGCATTTAGTCTGAAATATTTCCTACTTTTTTCTGCTAGATTGTTTGTGTTACAGTTATGGTCCATGGTTCTTTTCACAGTGTGTCCCAGCCCTGACTATGCCTTTTTATACAATTGTATACAAAACAAGACATACAGTACTGTACAATCGTTTTAGGCAGGTGTGGGAAAATAATGCACTGTTATATGTCATAGAGATATATAAAAAGTTTTAATCAGTCGGGGTCTGGGTGTTCACTTAACACTTTCTCTATCCTGCCTCTGTGTCACATGACATGTCCCTAGGACATGTCAAATATTATTTGTAACAGGTGGACTTTAATTTAGAGGGGTATTCTGGCTTTATACATCTTATCCCCTATCCAAAGGATAGGGCATAAGATGTATGATCGCAGGGGTCCCTCCACTGGGGACCCCCGCGATCTCAGTGCAGCTCCCAGCATTCTGTGCCGAACGCTGCCTCTGAGACGAGGATGTGACGTCATGGCCATGCCCCCTCCTAGTGATGTCACACCAGCTTTAAAAAGCTCTGTATCATACCTTTCACCTTGCTCACACTGTGTGAGCTCCTGGCAGGAGAAAGTGGGCATTCTCCAGCAGGCATGACATTACTGAAACCTGCAAGAGCTGTGCCTCGCCATACCCCGCACACACTTCCTGAGTTTGGTCTCCTGCCAGGCTAGGAGGAGACCAAACTAACTGTTTGACTTATGCAGGGAAAAGAACAGAGCCACCTAGTGGCTGTTTTCAATCAAATTAAAAACATATAAAGGTTGAGAATTTTAACAGCATGTAAATAGCAAAGTGTCTTATAATTACATAAGGAACAATATATTAAAAGTTTAATTTGGTGACAGATACTCTTTAAGGAACTCAGCAGGAAAGTTCCCACTATCTTTTGTGGATGGGATGTAGGCTTAACCAAACCTTTCTGTCTCTTCAAGTATTCCCAGATACACTTTCAGGACTCTATGTTCTTCTCTATGCTAAAGATGATTCTTAAAGGGGTATTCAAGGCAACTGGCTCCGGAAAGTTAAACAGATTTGTAAATTACTTCTATTAAAAAATCTTAATCCTTCCAAAAGTTATTAGCTTCTGAAGTTTTCTGTCTAACTGCTCAATGATGATGTCATGTCCCGGGAGCTGTGCATGATGGGAGAATATCCCCATAGGAACTGCACAGCTCCCGGGACGTGAGTCATCAGAGAGCAGTTAGACAGAAAACAACAACTCAGTTGCTAATAACTATTGGAAGGATTAAGATTTTTTAATAGAAGTAATTTACAAATCTTACAATAAAAAAGAGGTAGCGTGCACTCACCGTGGGTAAACAGCTGCAGGCCCAAGGTCCGGGATCACCACGGCATAGACGGAGACAGTAAGGGGAGCTCAGAGGCTACGCCAGCATAGCCTCTGAGCGCCCCTTACCGTCTCCGTCTATGCCGTGGTGATCCCGGACCTTGGGCCTGCAGCTGTTTACCCGCAGTGAGTGCACGCTACCTCTTTTTTATTGTATTACTTGATACTTTATCTAGTGTGTGCACCCCGCAGGTGCTGCTTTGTAACTTATTGGGTCCGGAGGCTGCCAGTGTACACAGCGGTATCGTATATCTGCATGTTCAGCTGCACGGTGTGCTCTCTCCTCCTCCAGTGGCTTTAATTTACAAATCTGTTTAACTTTCCGGAGCCAGTTGATATATAAAAAAAAGTTTTGACCTGGAATACCCCTTTAATGACACTGCCTTGATGTTTAAAGGGGTTATCCAGGAAAAAAAACATTGATATATATCAACTGGCTGAAGAAAGTAAAACAGATTTGTAAATTACTTGTATAAAGAAATATTAATACTTCCAATAATTATCAGTTGCTGAAGTTGAGTTATTCTTTTCTGTCTGGCAACAGTGCTCTCTGCTGACATCTCTGCTTGTCTCCGTAACTGCACAGAGTAGAAGAGGTTTGCTATGGGGATCTGCTTCTATTCTGGACAGTTCCTGAGACAGGTGTCATCAGAGAGCAGAGAGACAGAAAAGAACAACTCAACTTCAGCAGCTCAAGTACTGAAAGGAGTAAGATTTTTTTTATAGAAGTAATTTACAAATCTGCTTAACTTTCTGGAGCCAGTTGATATATAAAAAAAAAAGTTTTTTGCTGGATAACCCCTATAAGGTTGTTGTAGAATAAGATTTGGAGCCAATCAGACACCTCCCTGATGGGAGACATTTTACTTTGCAGCAATTGTCCACACTTGCCTAAAACTTTTTCCCAGTACTATATATAGCGTGAAATGCTTCTTGTTTGCAGTCAGATCAGCAACAAATATAGGCAACTGTAACAGAAATAGTTACATTTGTCCAGGACAATCATTTAGCAGCACTGTACAGACGTATGCTAAACACTGTATGAATTTTTTAGTAAAGTGTATGCTGAGCTGTCATGCCTGTGGCACCTCTCATTACATTATAACAGAATACACAAAATACTTCATTTACATAACAATCAATGGGTGAGACACACAGGGATACAAAGTGTTGACAGATGATCATGACCTCATGTTGCTGTGAAAAGCTAGTATACTCACCACCTGCATCACTGATAGATGGGAATTTAGAGATAATTACCCTCTAAAACTATGCCCAATGTGTAAAAGCTATTAAGTTTGTAATCCAGCTTTACCTGCAGTCATTGCCTGATTAACCTGTTGGGGACGAAGGGCGTATGCATACGCCCTTGCATCCTGGTACTTAAGGACGAAGGTTGTATCCATACGCCCGTGGGAATTTCGGTCCCCGCCGTGCGCCAGGCGGGGACCGGACCGAGGTGACTGCTGGTATCGATCAGCAGGCACCCCGCGCAAATGCCTAGGGGGGTCATCAGACCCGCCCATGTTGGCGATTGGCACAAATTGCAAGTAAATTCACACTTGCGATTTGCACCGATTCCGGGTCATTAAGGGTCTATGGTGACCCGGAATATAAGGGGGATCGCGGTTGTCTAAGACACCTACGATCCCCCTGAAGGGATAGGAGTGAGGTGGCAGGGGTGCCACCCCTCCTATCCCTGCTATTGGTGGTCTAGACGCGACCACCAATAGCAGTTCGGGGGCGGGGGGTTAACTTTCCTTTTCCCCGTCCTGCCCACCCACAATAGGCGGGGCAGAACGGGGAAACAAAGGGGACCAAACCCCATAGATCACTTACCCGTCCGGAGGCAGCAGGCGACGGTGATCGGCGGGCGGCAACGTCGTGCGGCAGAAGAGGATGGCTCCCTGGATCCTACGGAAGCCGGTAAGTTGCCTAGTAACATCTGGAGGGCTACAGTGGTCTCTAACCTGTAGCCCTCCAGATGTTGCAAAACTACAACTCCCAGCATGCCCAGACAGCTGTTTGCTATTTGGGCATGCTGGAATATGTAGTTTTGCAACAGCTGGAGGACTGCAGTTTGAGACCACTAAATAGTGGTCTCTGAACGGTATCCCTCCAGATCTTGCAAAACTACAACTCCTAGCATGCCCAAACAGCTCTTTGCTGTCTGGGCATGCTGGGATTTGTAGTTTTGCAACATCTGGTGGGTCACAGTTTGGAGATCACTGGGCAGTGGTCTATAAACTGCAGCCCTCCAGATGTTGCAAAACTGCAAATCCCAGCATGCCCAAACAGCAAGCAGCCGTCTCGGCATGCTGAGAGTTGTAGCTGCGTACCTCCAGCTATTGCATAACTACATCTCCCAGCATGCCCTCCGGCGATCAGTGCATGCTGGGAGTTGTAGTTTTGCAACAGCTGGAGGCACACTGGTTGGAAAATACTGAGTTAGGTAACAGAACCTAACTGAAGGTTTTCCAACCAGTGTGCCTCCAGCTGTTGCAAAAGTACAACTCCCAGCATGCACCGTCTGTCAGTACATGCTGGGAGTTGTAGTTTTGGAACAGCTGGAGGCACACTGGTTGGAAAATACTGAGTTAGGTAACAGAACCTAACTGAAGGTTTTCCAACCAGTGTGCCTCCAGCTGTTGCAAAAGTACAACTCCCCGCATGCACGGTCTGTCAGTACATGCTGGGAGTTGTAGTTTTGCAACAGCTGGAGGCACACTGGTTGGAAAATACTGAGTTAGGTAACAGAAGCTAGCTGAAGGTTTTCCAACCAGTGTGCCTCCAGCTGTTGCAAAAGTACAACTCCTCAGTCAGTAGAAGCTGGGAGTTGTAGTTTTGAAACAGCTGGAGGTTTGCCCCCCATGTGAACGTACAGGGTACATTCACACGGGCAGTTTTACAGTAAGTTTCCTGCTTCAAATTTAGGCTGCGGTAAATTTTTTGCCGCAGCCCAAACTCCTAGCGGAAAACTCACCGTAAACCGCCAGTGCGAATGTACCCTAAAAACACTACACTACACTACACTACATATACACCCACTTACACTGTCCCCCCCCAATAAAAATGAAAAACGTATTGTACGGCAGTGTTTCCAAAACGGAGCTTCCAGCTGTTGCAAAACAACAAATCCCAGCATTTCTGAACAGCCACTGACTGTCCAGGCATGCTGGGAATTTAGCAACAGCTGGAAGCACCCTGTTTGGGAATCACTGGCATAGAATAACCCTATGTCCACCTCTATGCAATCCCTATGTAGTCCTCAAATGCGCATGGCGCTCTCTCACTTCAGAGCCCTGTCGTATTTCAAGGAAACAGTTTAGGGCCACATATGGGGTATTTCCGTACTCGGGAGAAATTGCACTACAAATTTTCGGGGGCTTTTTCTCCTTTTACCCCTTATGAAAAGGAAAAGTTGGGGGGCTACACCAGGCTGCTAGTGTAAAAAAAAAAAAAAATTAAACTAACATGCTGGTGTTGCCCCATACTTTTTATTTTCACAAGCAGTAAAAGGAAAAAAAGACCCCCAAAATTTGTAACACAAATGTGGGCGTAAAATGCTCTGTGGGCACACAACAAGGCTCAGGAGTTAGAGCGCACCATGTACATTTGAGGCCTAAATTGGTGATTTGCACAGGGGTGGCTGATTTTACAGCGGTTCTGACATAAACGCAAAAACATGAATGCCCACATGTGACCCCATTTTGGAAACTACACCCCTCATGGAACGTGACAAGGGGTATAGTGAGCCTTAACACCCCATTTTCATTCAATTTGGATGGGAAAATGAAAAAATAAAGTTTTCACTAAAATGCTGGTGTTTCCCTAAATTTTTCTTTTTCCCATAGGGAAAATAGGAAAAAAGCCCCCCAAAATTTGTAACCCCTAATGTGGATGTAAAGTGCTGTGGGTGCACTACAATGCTCAGAAGAGAAGGAGCGCCATTGGGATTTTGAAGAGAAAATTTGTCCGGAATTGAAGGCCACGTGTGTTTACAAAGCCCCTATAGTGCCAGAACAATGGGCTCCCCCCACATGTGACCTCATTTTGGAAACTACACCCCTCATGTAATGTATTAAGGGGTGCAGTGAGCATTTACGCCCCACAGGTGTCTGACAGATTTTTGGAACAGTGGTCCGTGAAAATGAAAATTTTTATTTTTCATTTGCACAGCCCACTGTTCCAAAGATCTGTCAAACGCCAGTGGGGTGTAAGTACTCACTGCCCCCCTTATTACATTCTGTGAGGGGTGTAGTTTCCAAAATGGGGTCACATGTGGACCCCCCGTCCACTGTTCTGGCACCACGAGGGGCTTTGTAAACGCACATGGCCCCTGACTACCATTCCAAACGAATTCACTTTCCAAAAGCTCAATGGCGCTCCTTCTCCTCTGAGCATTGTAGTGCGCAAGCAGAGCATTTTACGCCCTAACATGGGGTATTTCCATACTCAGAAGAGATGGGGTTACAAATTTTGGGGGGCATTTTCTCCCATTACCTTTTGTAAAAATTGTAAATTTGGGGAAAAAACTGCACTTTAGTGAAAACATTTTTTTTCATTTACAAATCCGAATTTAACGAAAAGTCGTCAAACACCTGTGTGTTGTTAAGGTTCATTGGACCCCTTGTTGCGTGCCTTTAGGGGTGTAGTTTCCAAAATGGTATGCCATGTGGGGTTTTTTCTGCTGTTCTGGCACCATAGGGGCTTCATAAATGTGACATGCCACCCAAAAAACATTTCTGCAAAATTCACTCTCCAAAATTTCATTGTTGCTCCTTCCCTTCTGTGCCCTGTACTGCGCCCGCCGAACACTGGACATACACATATGAGGTATTCCCTTAACGAGAGAAATTGGGTTTCAAATTTTGGGGGGCTTTTTCTCCTATTACCACTTGTAACAATTAAAAAACTGGGTCTAAAAGAAAATGCGAGTGTAAAAAATTACAATTTTGAATTTTCTCCTTCACTTTGCTGCTATTCCTGTGAAACACCTAAAGGGTTAACAAACTTACTGAATGTCATTTTGGATACTTTGAGGGATGCAGTTTTTATAATGGGGTATTTTGTGGGGTATTTCTAATAGGAAGGCCCTTCAAATCCACTTCAAAACTGAACTGGTCCCTGAAAAATTCCAATTTTGAAAATTTTGTGAAAAATTGGAAAATTGCTGCTCTACTTTGAAGCCCTCTGATGTCTTCCAAAAGTAAAAACATGTCAACTTTATGATGCAAACATAAAGTAGACATATTGTATTTGCAAATCAATATATAATTTATTTGGAATGTCTATTTCCCTTACAAGCAGAGAGCTTCAAAGTTAGAAAAATGCTACATTTTCAAAATTTTCATCAAATTTTTGAATTTTTCACCAAGAAATGATGCAAGTATCGACGAAAATTTACCACTACCATAAAGTAGAATATGTCACAAAAAAATTTCTCGGAATTAAATTTATAAGTAAAAGCATCCCAGAGTTATTAATGCTTAAAGTGACAGTGGTCAAATTTGCAAAAAAAATGCTCCCATCCTTAGGGTCATAATGGGCTCTGTCCCCAAGGGGTTAATGTCTCTTTATGATACTAAAACACTTTGGGGGAGATTTATCAAAGGATTTTGACTGGTTTTTCCAGTCTAAATTTGTCGCACAGAAAGTCACAGTCTAAATATGTGCGACTTTTCTGCGACTTTTGTTGTAGAGGATTTTTAGAAAATGATGCATGCAAGTCTATTTTAGATGGAAATGCGTTGGAAAATGCATTGGTGCTGAATTTATCAAGTGCGACTTTTGTGCGACAAGTCGCATCTGCCCAAAATACGCTGAAATGTCAGACCATGTTGGAGCAGGTCTAAATGCAGTTTAAGCTGTAGACCCTGAAGTCTGAGCACAGAATTTATCAAGGGCTGTGAGACCTTTGATAAATTAGGAGCACAATAGACAGGAGACTACCACATATGCTGGTCTATAAGCATACCCAGAATAGACTAGATTAGTAAATGTCCCCCTTTGTCTAGAGTCAGCAACAGTCAGATAGGCATGGCCAGAGTTCTGCAATGCCTCAGGGCTGCCACACCTCTCTCCTTTACCTCAGCACTTTGCCCACTGTGTGATTGACACATAGGTCCTCAGTGTATGCCGTGGAGGCATCAGTAGTGAGCGCTCAAACTACTGACCATATCCCAGGCCACAGGACAACTAAACTTCTTTCTGCTAGTCCATCACTCTCACACTGAACTGAAACTAAAATCTCTTATTGCAAACATTACCCAGCTATGACTCCTCACTGGGCTGATATCTTACACAGCCCACACTGTTGCATCTATTACTTTCCTCAGGCTACAATTCCACACAGTCCATGTTATTGCATTTGTGGCTCTTCACAGGGCTGAAGTGTTACCCAACCCACTCCCTCTCTCAAGGTGTGCTCCTCACAGAACTTAAAGGGGTACTCCGGCGCTTAGACATCTTATCCCCTATCCAAAGGATAGGGGATAAGATGCCTAATCGCGGGGTCCCGCCGCTGGGGACCCCCGTGATCTTGCACACCGCACCCCATTAAAATCAGTCCCCGGAGCGTGTTCGCTCCGGGTCTGATTACTGTCGATCACGGGGACGGAGCGTTTTGATGCCACGGCTCCGCCCCCGTGTTATGTCACGGCTCTGCCCCTCCATGCAAACCTATGGGAGGGGTGTGACAGCTTGGATAGGGGATAAGATGTCTAAGCGCTGGAGTACCCCTTTAAGTGTCCCACAGTTTATACAGTCTGCCAGACACTTTTCTTACCTAGCTCACATTTTCTTACCTAGCTCACATACGTCTCCATGATACTACTCTTGCCTTTCTTAGTGTAACTCTCAGGCATTTCTGGACCTGCCAGTTAGCCAATTTTCTCTCAGGTCAACAACAGACTCCTTTAGCACATCAAATGGTTTCACTCGACAATCTTAATCTTCTCCTCAAGGACGTCACTTAATCACAAATTGATATAATCATTCTCCGAGTCCCTCTTCCTCTAGCTTATGTGGACAGTCCTATGATGGCTATTTATGTCTATTCATACAGTTCCTAGTCATTTGCTCTTCCTTCAGCAAATTTGCACATTTTACATTGGTGCCTACTCCATTCAACTTGATCAGACTACCCCAGCACTATATACAGTAATAATTGTGCCACACACCTATTTAGTTCCTGCTATCAGCTCCCTTATAGGACATCTTTTGTTTCTCTGCCACAGAGAAAATAATTAGGGAACATTTATCAAAATCTGTTCAAAAGAAAAGTTGACCAATTGCCCATAGCAACCAATCAGATTGTTTCTTTTACTTTTCAGAGGCCTTTTTAAAAACGAAAGAAGCAATCTGATTGGCTGCTATGTGCAAATGGTCAACTTTTACTTTGCACAGATTTTAATAAATCTCGCCAATTAAGTGGTAGCAGAGTCATCTAGTAGTAATTAAAGAATTTATCTGGATGACTTGGTTACATCCAAACAGTAACTAGGGGAAAAATATTAGACACAATCATATCTGTAAGGACTGCTAAGGTTTTCCCCTCTTGTGGCAGATTTCTACGTATCTAGTTGTACAGCCACAAATCATGTAAAATTCTTATTCTGACCACTGTCCACAGTCTACAATAAAATTCTTAGTTGCATAGTTAAGTTTGTAAAGCCAAAAAAAGACATAAGTCTGTGTGTCTGCTCGTATCTGCAGGTTCCAGCTAGAAGTCACAAGCAAACATACAGAGCTACGGCGGCAGCAGCAGCAGGGAGTTTGCTCTGCCTTAACTCTGTGTTAGCTGAATGCACATCTGTGGCATCAAATGTGCTGTGGATGTGCTCCTGTGTGAACATAATTTATTGCAGAAAAAGATGGCTTAGGGGTGACCTATTAACTATGTATATCAGGGGGCAGTACAGAGATCTCTCCCACAGAGTTTTATGTATTATAAGGGGATATCCTCTACACATAGAGGGAAAAAGTGTTTAGTCCAATACAGAAAGAGCAGTGAGACTATAGAACTCTCTGCCAGAGGAAGTGGTCATGGTGAAGACAATAAAAGAGGTGTCCTGCCTCAGTCAGTGATTGGCTGAACATTGATCTGATGTGCCATCTGCAGCTCCATGAAGTAATGTGCACCGGAGACCAGGCGTTGATTGTGGCTGCATAGGAGTGAGTGAGGTAAGTAATGGCTTTTTTTTTTTTAATACACATCCTGGACACATTCCTAAAAAAATGATTTTGCTGGATAACCCCTTAATCTTACATTGGTCAAAAATTGTAATGCTTTCTCGCATCTGAGCAAATCACAGACTGTCAGACGTTAGACATTTTACATCAGTGCTACATAACCACTATATAACCTCAACATAAAGTATTTAGAAAAAAAAACAATACGTCATACATAGTATATATGCATAAATAAATATATACATACAAATTCCATAGGAAATAAAAGTCGGCGACCACCAATCTTCTTCTTCTTCAATCTTTATTAATACTCACATAAGATGTTACAGGAGAGGGATGATGTGAGGGGGGTACAGCAGGCAACGGTAGCCGTTTCGCACAGGTTAGTGCTTCATCTAGGCCAGATGAAGCACTAACCTGTGCGAAACGGCTACTGTTGCCTACTGTACCCCCCTCACATCATCCCTCTTCTGTAACGTCTTATGTGAGTATTAATAAAGATTGAAGAAGAAGAAGATTGGTGAGTCGTCGACTTTTATTTACTATGGAATTTGTATTTGGGTCTGCACACTTTTAAGACAGAGCACCACCCTCATATCTTCAGCGCCACAAGTCGTCACCTATGCACTTGTCCTTAGTGGTCTCTACATATATCCTGCAGTAGCCGGACAAGATTCTCTTGCACTGTTTTAAACATATACATACAAACACAAACTTTGACATACACTATACATGTATAACATACAGCTCACACACATTTCCATGTCCAAAATAAAAATCTCTATTTGCCACTTGCAATTAAGCCCTGCGGCCACCAGGTGACCGGGATTCAACATAGTAACAAGCAGGAGAGGTCTCAGCACAGGTTCTACCCACAACCAAGACCCCATTGAACTCAAAGTTTCAGCAGGTTCTGACACAAGTCAATCAATCAAAAGCCATACATTTTTCACTGGTTTGATATTTTAGAGGTGTCAGTAGATACAGTAGAAGTGGTTGGCCATAACGCTCTATGTGACAAGCTTTCAACTAAAAAAAAGCTGAGGCTCAAATACTTAGTTTAAATTCAACAAAATCTGAAGCTCAATCTGTATTGGGTTTATCTTTGCTTGTTTTGTATAAATTGTTCATGTCTAATTTCTAAATTTACTAATACATAACCCCCCGACCTACGATGGCCCCGACATATGATAAAATCGACATACGATGGCCTCTCAGAGGCCATCGCATGTTAATGTCAGCATCGACATACGATGCTTTAATATGTCGGGGCCATCGCATTAACTGCTATCCGACAGCGCAAAATGCTTAAGCTGCTGTCGGATAGCAGTTTAAGCATCCCTGGCAGGTTCGTTTACCTATTCCCGCTGCTCCGGGTCCACTTCGCGATCCTCCGGTGTCTTGCGCATCTTCTCCAGGGTCCGGGCCTCGCTTTCCGGCGTCGTTATTACGTCACTGCGCACGCCGCGCCGGCGCTGCAGCGTAATAACGTCACCAGAAAGCGAGGCCCGGACCCTGCAGAAGATGCGGAAGAAGCCGGAGGATCACGAAGAAGACACCGGAGCAGCGGGACAGCATCGGGAGCCCCTGGGACAGCATCGGGAGCGGTGAGGACCTGGTCCGGAGCGACGGGGACAGGTGAGTACAGCTTCCTATACTTTACATTGCACGGATCCCTCAACATACGATGGATTCGACAAACGATGGGTCGTTTGGAACGAATTACCATCGTATGTTGAGGGACCACTGTAGTCTTATTTCATGTAATATTTTATAGTCTTCTACCTTTTGGAGGCAATTCTTTGTAACTAAATTTACAGGATTAAATTGTGGTTTTAAATTGATAGATAAAGATTTAAGTGCAATCGTTTATATAAAGATAGTTAAAACATGTAAGATGTAATTCATTTTCTACAATACAAAGATCAGAACACCGAAGGCCATGGTAATTTTCATGGTATCACAAAATGATAAAATCTGGATACTGACTAGAAAGAAGAATGAAAGTGACAATATTATGGTAGCAATGAATGACAGGACTAACTGTGCTGCCCAGACATCAGTGCAGGACTTTCCGCACCACCACACACAGCAAGAAAGGAAATTAGTCTACAACCTGGAAAGGCGAAATTCATAATACATTTTAAAACAATGAATTGCAAGTAGACACAACCATTTGGAACAATGACCACATTGTTAGTCATAGCTGTTAAACACACATCAAACATTTAAATTAACCATAGCCAATAAACCAGGATAATTCCAAATACATCCATTCTACCATATGTCATAAATGACAAATAGTGCGCTATGCATATACTACAGCCAAATAACAGGGCCAACAGCCTGTGCTATATCACATTTCTAACCTCTTCCAGGTAAATAACAAGAACAAATAGCCATAAAATGAATGTATAAAAAATGTATATTACTGTTTAAAACACTGGAATTTGTTGAGAACATAATAGAAAAGATGCATCTAAACATTAAAAGACAACCATGAAAACTTGGGAAAGCTTTTGTAAATGCTTTTGTAAATCTGGTAATAAAAACTTATTCTGTTGACTGCTAGGACCCCCTGGGCTCTACTAAGTGACGTTACTAGTGTCGTAGGGCACAGGGGACAGATTAGATCCTTAATCTGGCCCCGGCGCCCTACGACACTAGTGACGTCACTTAGTAGTGCCCAGGCAATACCGCAACTCGCTTGTCATTCAGCGCACGCCGCACCGGTGAAACGCTTTCCGGCTGATGCGATCCTCCCGGCGCGTGCAGCCGCTACCATCCCCGGACTGAATCAACTTCATCACGGACAACTCCTGCTTATCGTGAACAAGTAACCAACTAATTCCGCACTCACATCCTCTGGAGTGCGAGATACTGTAAAACACCGGACCACGATACCCCTCTAAGAAGTCTACACACTGAGCGTTGTCTGTCCTTGCAATCCTACAGACTAGTATAAGCAGACAGCTGAACTTAACTGCAGGATATATGCACAGTAGTCCGAATAGAGACCTGTTTTCAGCATTCAACTTTCCTCAACTAGCGTACACTACTTTTTCCACACCCAGTATACGGCAGACGGCCTTATATTCAATAAGTCCTTGCTACCATTTTGTGTTCTGTGCGCCGTTTCGCTAAAACCATATACACACATATATATATATAACCATATACACGATAATAAACATGTGTGATGATGATGATAAGCATGTGTGATAATGATGATGATGATAATAATACACTTTCCAAGTATGGTATGGGAAAGAGTCCATGGTAGATAGATACACATAGGAACAGTGTGAAGAAAACAGAAAAACAATGACATATCTATTGTGGACAAACAATGACATATCACTGGATCTCTCTCCTGTGATCTTCACACTGTTCTTGTTTGCAATTTCTCCGGTGGTCGCTCACCCAAGCCAGAGTGACCACAAGGCTGCTGACCATTCTACATATATAGCCATAAAAAGGTGTTGTGTTTTGAGCGCAACTTGATTCAGTAAGTGACTATCTTCCTGTACTACTGTTTTCATTATTGCCTTTTTGCAGACTTTACAAGGTGTGCACCCCTTTTCCTTTTTTTTGTCGACTTTATAGGATAGATATTTGGACAGGTTGACAAAATCTAGTTCAGCAGATTCAGCAGAACACCTTTTTAATTCCATGTGAATTTATCATTTCTTCACTTTCCTGATAGCTTTTGCTTTGTGCATGTTATCCAGTCCCCAGGTATCTACTCATCCAGCATTCTCTCCAACAGGAAAACCCAGGCCATCATCCGTGCAATACAGTTTCATCCTAGTATCAGACACCAGTTAATTTCTTGTTTACAAGAACCTCTTTCAGATCGATAAGAAGCTGATGAACCTTTGCCAGTGAAATCCCAACGGCCTAAGAAGGCTTAGACACAAACACTGACATGAGGCAACTATATCTAATACAAGTCTAAAATACCTTGAGATACACAGGTATAAAGAAGTACAATGTCTAAGCATTTTTTTTTAACTGTAAGTTTTATTGAAGAATTTTTATATTTACAAAACAAAAAGAAAATAAGGACATGAAAAGAACAACATAAGGGGTCAGAGAGGGACAATAGGCAAACAATATACAATAGAGCTTGAAGGAAGCCAAATGAGGCCAGCATAGAGAAACCATAACAAAGTGAAGCCCCACTGCAGGGGTAAAAGCACAGAAAGGCCAAAATTCCAGCTCTAATGAAAACATAAGTGGGCGTTATGCATCCCGCCATCCAATACAGGCACAGAAGGATTTATCAAACCAAAAACTGTAGGCTGACATTTTACTGTGATATTAATCAGTCACTTGCTATTCATCAATGTGAAGTATAATTCCTTTCAGTAAAAAATATAAAGAAAACTCAGTCATAACCAGCAGATTTGTTAATAGTCTATTACTATGTAAAGTTGTGTGAATAGTTGTCACCAGATTGTCATGTTTAATAGATCTTTGCATCTATCTCTGCTGAATTCCCTTATTTTAGAGACATGTATATTATAGAGTTATTTATTATGTTCTTGTATATAATGATAGAGGAATAGAGTCATTGGTGCTAATGTTAAAGTGGTACGCAAAGGATAGGGGATAAGATGTCTGATTGCAGGGGTCCTGCCGCTGGGGACCTCTGCTGCAGCACCCCAGACATCCAGTGCATGGAGTGAACTTTGTTCTGTGACGGATGACTGGCGATGCAGGGCGGCGGCTCGGCTCGTCATGCCCCGCTCATGATGTCATGGCCATGCCCCATCAATGTAAGTCTACTGCCGTCAAGCACCCTCCCTTAGACTTTCATTGAGGGTGCATGCCATGACGTCACGAGCATCCAGCACTGCACCGACGCTCTATACGAATGCCAGGTGCAGCAGGGAGATCACGGGAGTCCCTAGCAATGGAACTCCCATGGTCAGACATCTTTTGGATAGGGGATAAGATGTCTAGGGGGCGGCGTACCCATTTAAGCTTAAAGTCTTGGCCCCACTATAGAACTGTATCTGTTCTTTGCACTGTGTCAAAACTGCTCAGTATTTACCTAACTCACTTCTTTTACATACTCTTATCTTATATAGGGATCTGGTTCTGCTTAGAAAAATATTTTGTACATCTAGTTCAAAACCAAAATCCACAGAGAACCCTCTACATTAATTTTTTTTCCAGTATAGGTCTCCTCATAAACTGAATGTTCCCGAGGTCACAATCTTTAACCTCTTCAGGACACAGGGCGTATGCATAAGCCCTGCATCCTCAGTCCTTAAGGACGCAGGGTGTACAGGTACACCAGTTGGAATTCCGGTCCCTGACGCTCGCCGGGCGAGGACCGGACCGGGGTGACTGCCTATATCTATCAGCAGGCACCTCGTGCAAACCCCTGGGGGGTTCTGAGACCCCCCATGTCGGCAAATTTGCGGCTATTCCAGTTCAATCGGGTCTCTGGTGACCCGGTGACCTGGAAAAAAAGGGTGAATGGGGCTGTCCGAGACAGCCCCATTCTCCCTTACTCAGTAGGAATGAGGTGGCACGGGTGCCACCTCATGATCACGTGATTGATCGGTCGGAACGAGCGACCAATCATGACCCTGCTGGGCGGCGATTGGGACGACGATGATGGCGGCGATCGGCACCGGCGGGGGTCTCCAACCTTGCCCTGGTCCGGCAGGGGTTCCCTCAGAATCGGTGGCAGCGACAGGAGCAGTAGGATCGGTTGCAGCAGCGGCAGCGGTCCCGATGGCAGGATACAGCAGGAGGTGGGGCCTGTTAACCTCCTGCTGTTGCTTAGCAACAACTCTCAGCATGCAAAGCCAAAGGGCATGCTGGGAGTTGTAGTTTTGCAACAGCTGGAGTTCCAACTACAAATCCAAGCATGCCCTTTGGTAGTCTGAGCATGCTGGGGATTGTAGTCATGCAATAGCTGGAGGCACATTTTTTCAATTAAAAAGTGTGCATCCAGCTGTTGCATAGCTACAACTCCCAACATGCACAGACTACCAAAGGGCATGCTGGGAGTTGTAGTCGTGTGCCTCCAGCTGTTGCAAAACTACAACTCTCAGCATGTCCTTTGACTGTCAATGCATGCTGATTGTTGCAGTTTTGCGTTGTGAAACCGAGTTTGTTACCTAACTCAGTGTTTTGCAAGCAGTGTGCTTCCAGCTTTTGCAAAACTACAACTCCCAGCATGCACTGAGAGACTGTACATGCTGGGAGTTCTAGTTTTGCAACAGCTGGAGGCACACTGGTTGCGAAGGGTAAGAAAGGTAAAATACAGAGCTTTTTAAAGCTCTGATTTTTTTTAATGGCTGGAGGGGTGTTAGGAGTAGTAAGTGAACATAGCCTGAGTTAGTTTAGAACAGTTTATTTGGTGACAGGTACTTTTTAAGGCATCATAATGGGGGTATAAAAAGGCACTTGGCTACATAGGGCTAATCAACAAGATTCCTTTTTTTTTTTATCTCTATAGTCCTCTTCAGCATTAAGATATAAGCCTTTTTTTTATACAAATGAGATTAAAAGCCCAGCAGATGTTTCCCAGCACAACAAGAGCCCAGGTAAGTCCAGCCCATGTCCTCTACTGGCTCTGTCAAAAGTGGTTGGCAGGTGCAAGTGGGCCAGTAGACTGCAATAACCAGGACATGTGGTGGACTTACCTGGGCACTTGCCTTGCTGGGAAATTACCCTTTGGCATTCATTTGAGCATAATTTGCATAATAATAGAATGGCTTATATCTCTGGGAAGGACTATGAAGATTAAAAAAAAGGTGTACCCTAAATGATGTTGACTAACCCTATCTAGACATGTGGTTATTTACACCCATACTTTTCACTTTTAAGTGTTATCATTCATTACACTCCTTACACTCAGCTATATCTAGTCATAACAATCCATGAAATGGTATAGATAAAGTAGGTTTGTTTACAGTAATATGAGCACATTATAGGAATCACAAAATTAGAGTGAAAAAACAAGTTCTATGATTATATGCTGTTTAAAAATAGAGATCAGCTCAGCAGTCACCATATACTGCTATACAAATCTCCATCTAACTTCATGCTTTGTTATTTTATGTTCAAGAAATTCCTACACTGAATACGAATTCTCCTTAGGGAGTACTGTCAGGATGAAGGTGGTGAGACTTCAGGCAATATTTCCTGGGAATAGTATGTAAACTAATATTAGCAAGAGACTCCTTCAAAGCACAGTGAGTGTGTCCTATGACTGTTTTGTAATGCAGCTATAGTAGAGTTTTTAGGTAAAGTAAAATAGTAAAAATAAGTGAATCAGTCTTTTTATCGTAAGGGAGCGGGGGCTGCAATGAAGAATGTTTCCACGTTCTGGGATAAATAGTTATCTTTTCCCCTATGGTAACAATAGTTGGTTCATATATGCTAGGATTATACACTGGGCTGAATTGGTCATATTTTAGTTTTGAGAAATTCTTGGGATCTGATATCCAGACTAGCTAGCTCATACACCGATAGGTAGAATCTATTGAGTTCTCGCTGATGTCAGAAGAGATGTGAAAAATATGTTTCCATGCAGTCATCTCTCCTGTCAATTATACTTTGCATACTGTAGCTTATGTATGTGCAGAATAATCTTATAAAGCTTTAATATTATGGTTTAAAGGGATTATCTAGTATGTACAACCCCATTTCTGATTGAGTTGTATTATGGAGTTCACTGTGTCAACACTTTAAATCTAAAAATAAAATTCTAAAAGTAAATGGCTATGTTTATATATGGGGCTTAGCTTTCTGAATCAGAACAATAAGAAATATTAAGGATTAAAGGGGTACTCCGGTGCTTACACATCTTATCCCCTATCCAAAGGATAGGGGATAAGATGCCTGATCGCGGGAGTCCTGCAGCTGGGGACGCCCACGATCATGCACGCGGCACCCCGTTTGTAATCAGTCCCCAGAGCGTGTTCGCTCCGGGTCTGATTACGCTCGACCACAGAGCCGGCGGCATGTGACGTCACGCCTCCGCCCCCATGTGACGTCACGCTCCGCCCCTCAATGCAAGCCTACGTAGGCTTGGATTGAGGGGCGGAGCTTCATGCATGCTGGGAGTTGAAGTTTTGCAACATCTAGGTTGAAAACACTGTCATAGACCACCCAGAAAATAAACATGCTTGTGGAGTAAGATATCATAGAAGATGTGCACATTAACCCCATTCCAAGCATAGAATACCAGCGACATGTCAAAGTATAGACCCCAATATAGTAGAGTCGTCAAGGCTTAAAGCTAAAAATGCCTGAATCTCTCTATACATCAATTATCTACCTATCTGGAGAGAACCAGCCTTGATGTGGGGAAAAGGTAGGTTATTTGGTCTGTTTGCCCTGTATGAGGAGACACTGTGACTGTCACTATGGCCTTTACTGTTGTTGGAGCGTTGAGGACATTGAAAAGTGAAATGTAAAAAATGTTTGCGTTCTCAATAAATTATCTCATATACCTGTTCCACTTGCAGAAAATCTGTGGGTTACACCCATTTTTTTTTTATTCTAAATGGTCCAAGGTAGATTTGAGGGTATAGTGTAGTAGTCTATTCTGTCTCACAAATAAAACGTAAACCTTTATAAAGCAGACAAAACATAGCGACAAGTAGACTACATGTTTGTGCAGATAAGTTGTATCCGGCAGACTAGGGGCCATTTGGCTATTCAGTGCTCTTGTCCTCATATCCCATCCTCATATCTCGTCCTCATATCCTGTCCTCACACCCCGACCTCATATCCTGTCCTCATATCCTGACCTCATATCCCAACGTCCTATCCCTTCCTCATAACTCGACCTTATATCCTGACCTCATATCCCATCCTCATATCTTGTCTTTATTGGTCATCCTCTTATCCTGACCTCATAGTGCGTCCTCATATCCTGAACTCATATTCCATCTTCATATCCCATCCTCATATTCCAACCTCATATCCGTTCCTCATATCTCGACCTTATATCCTGACCTTATATCCCATCCTCATATCCTGTCTTTATAGGCAATCCTTTTATCGTGACCTCATAGCGTGTCCTCATATCCTGAAGTCATCCTCATCTTCCAACCTCATATCCCGTCTTTATATCTCAACCTTACATCTGACCTCATATATCATCCTCATATCCTGTCCTCAAGTGCGGCTAAGCTGTGATGAAGAGATTTTAGGCCAGAAATAGATTGGAAGTATGGCTTGCAAGCCAGGCTGACACATTCCCCAGAGATGCAGAGTTTGTGGAGTAAGGTGGGCCTGAGCTGTTATAAAGACATTTTTGTTTATATACCTGTGATCTGGTGGTTTTGGCCTGGGACCAAGGCTTAAAAAAAAGGGCCGAAAAAAGAAGAGCATGGGTTGCAGAAATGGTGTGGCTTAAAGAAGGGGCATGGCTTGTAAGCTGAACTAACACACTCACCAGAAGATGCAGAGCGGAGTTTGTGGAGTAGGGTACCTGACATCCCATAGATTTGCATGGGACTGTAGACAAAAACCCTGACCCTCCAAATAGTGGTGAGTTAGGGTTAGTTTAACTATCCTATTATTTTAGTTCATATAAAAGTAACAATTTTACCAAGTGTGGTATCCCAGTACCAAAGGCTGTCCTGTGGGCTAAAGAAGGAGAGTGAAGGAGTGTTACAGCCAGTAATCTGAGGTACTATGAGGGAGAAGAAAACTACAAAATTCCACCTCCACGCCAATCTCAGGAAAAACCCTAGCGCAAAAGTGAATATCAAAGCCTGGTGGTAAGCAAAGCTCCTGGGGAAAATCTCTACTTCAGTCAGTCAAGTTAAAGTCTTTCAAGTCAGCATGTGCTGTTAATAATTAGAGATGAGCAAATCGAATTTGACAAAGTTGAATTCATTCCGAATTTCATGAAAAATTTGATTCTGACCGAATCCGAACTTGGACTCAATTCTAAATAACGAATTCCTTCATTAACGACACCCCTGCAATTGTCCTGTATAATGTATAGATGCCAGCTGCTTTCTCCTGTGCTCACATCTCTGCCATAGATAGGATGATCGCAGCGGGTGTCAGGAGTTATACCTGCTGTGGTCTGTCCTCAACTGCAGGTATTACTGCTCCCAAAATGGAGCACACTCTGCTCCATGCTGTGAGCTGTAGTACCTGCATAAATAGACAGATCACAGCGAGTGTCACTTCTGACACCCGATCTGAATGTGCTGTATAATGTATAGATGCGGGCTCCCGCTGCTCTTCTCTGGTCCCACTCTAGTATGAGTATATGCCGCATATATACCTATTATTCATATTTCCCGCAGAGAGCTGTGAGTGGCTGGAACCATCTGGCCAATAACAGCTCTCTGCGGGAAATATGATTAAGAGGTATATATAAATAGGTGTATATATACGGCATTGCAGGGGACCATGGAAAAGCGGCTGGCCGCATCTATACATTATATAGGAGGATCGCAACGGGTATCAGAAGTGACACAAGCAATCTGTCAATTAGTGCAAGTACTACTACTCCCATCATGGAACAGTGTGTTCCATGCTGGGAGTAGTAGTAATACCTAAAAAGTGTTTGAAAAAATAAAAGTTATAAACACACACACTACATTTTTATTATTGTCGGCTACATTTTTAGTGCCCTACCTGCCCACATAAGTTGATCCGTTTAAAAATTAAGAAAAATTTCATTGTAATAAAGATAAATTTCATTAAATAACATTTTTTCCATCACTACTGTATCTTTTTTTAAAAATTTTTACTAAAAAAAAGGTATCTCTATCACTTTCCCCCTGTCCCCCCTGTGCGCTTCTTCATTCATTCATTTCCCACCGCCGCCCGACATGTCCCTGCTGCTGCCCTGCTCCAAGTACAATCAGAGCGCAAAGCGGGGGACATGTCAGTCTGTTCTCCATTGCTCATCGCCATACCCGATGGAGATGATAAGTAAGGAATAGACTGGCATGTCCCCGCTGTGCACTCTGTGCAGCAGCAGGAAGATGTCGTGAGGCAGTGGGGAATAAATGAATGAAGCAGGGCACAGGGGGGGACAGGGCAGGTACCGGCGGGGGCGGGGAATGGAGCGCTATAACAGCATATGTCCCTCCATTCTCCGCTGCTTCTCTCTCTTATATATGGAGATGAGCAGCAAGGAATGGAATGGCATGTCCCTGCTGTAATGTGCTGTGACAGCACTAGAAGATGATCGGGCAGCAAGCAGGGGAGAATCATACACATACACATGGGGGGAATAAAATGAATATACTTAAGTCAGGGGGAATGTGATTATACAGTAATTAGGCACACTGTAAGTCTAAAAACCCCACCGGGAGCCCTGAGTGACTCCTCCGTACCGGCCATTCAGGGCTCCCGGCAGGGAATTTAAAAAATAAAAGTAAAAATACATCTCAGGGGAGCGGAGCATGCCACCCACTCCCCTGTTTAATAACTTCTGATTGCATCAGGTCTCAGAAGTGAGACCCAGTGCAATCAATCCCTCAGCCCCTGTACTACAACCCCCACCGTGGAACAGAGTCTTTTCCATGATGGTGGTAGTAGTACAAACAACAATGTTGCCTCCCCAGCCACTGGCAGACTCCCGAAGCTGGGGAACTACTACTCCCATCATGGAAACAAGTCTGTTCCATGGTGGGAGTAGTAGTAGACTCTCAGCACTGCAGGAGTAATAACGGATATTATAAACCGGGCGTAAATGGATGACATTAAAGGCTCATCCATTTGCCATAGACTTCAATGTTAACATTTAATGGCCATTATTCCACCATTATTTTTGACGGAAGAAAAATTTGTGCATGTGCCATTTTTTCTTCCATCACAAATAACCTTCGTGCATCCCTTGATGCATCCCTTTGCATCAGTTTGCATCTGTTATTAGAAGGGTCCGTTTAGGAGGCAATAATGGAGAAAAAAAATTAGCTTTAGCAATCCAAAAAAGTGATGGAAATACCTTTTTAAATAAAATTTTGTTGGCTACCATTAAAAAAATATTAAAAAAGATACAGTAGTGATGGAAAAAATTGTATTTAATAAAATGTATCTTTATTTTAACAAAATTATAATTAATTTTTAAACAGGGATCAATTTATGTGGGCAGGCAGGGCAGTAAAAATTTAGCCAACAATAATAAAAATGTAGTGTGTGTGTTTTTTTTTTTTTTTTTACATTTTTTAGGTAGTACTATTACTCCCAGCATGGAACACACTGTTCTATGATGGGAGTAGTAGTACCTGTACTAATCGACAGATTGCCCAGGTCACTTCTGACACCCGTTGTGGTCCTCCTGTATAATGTATGGATGCGGCCAGCCGCACTTCTATGGTCCACTGCATTGTATATATACACCTATTTATATTTCCCGCCAGATGGTTCCAGCCAGTCACAACTCTCTGTGGGAAATATCAATAGGTGTACATATATACGGCAGTGCAGGGAACCATAGAAGTGCGGCCAGCCGCCCGCATCTATACATTATACAGGAAGATCACAGCGGGTGTCAATAGTGACACTCGCTGCCAATAGTCTATTATTGCAGGTACTACAGCTCCCAGCATGGAGCAGAGTGTGTTCACTGTTGGGAGCAGTAGTACCTGCAGTTAAGGACAGATCACAGCAGGTATCAATCCTGACACCCGCTGCGATCATCCTTCATCCCTTAGATGCGGAGCAGCTTTCTCCTGCGCTCGCATCTCTGCTCTGTACTCCAGTCGGCCACTCACTCATTCATATTTCCCGCTGAGAGCTGTGATTGTCTGCCACCATCCTGCCAATCCCCACTCTGGGTGGAAAATCGGAATAAGTGATGTTCTATTCATATCACTGGCCGGCCCAGAGTATAGAGCAGAGATCCGAGTGCTGTATAGAGCCGCTCCATCTCTGCTATATTATGGACGATCGCATTGTGTGTCAGGAGTGACACCCGGGGCGATCTGTCTATCAGTACAGGAACTACTTCTCCCATCATGGAACAGTATGTTCCATGCCGGGTATAGTAGTACTACCTAAAAAATACGAAGAAAAAAAGAAAAGAAAAAAAAGTGAAAAACACACACACAGTACATTTTTATTATTGTCGGCTACATTTTTAGGTCCCTGCCTGCTCACATAAATTGATTTCTGTTTAAAAATTAACAATAACATTTTTTTATTTTGTCTTTCAATTTTCGGGAGCGGGCAGGGACCAGAAAATTCTGTGCTCAATATCAAAAATAAGGAGTGCATTTCATTTTTTTTTCTTTCTAGTTTTTGTTCTAAATCATAATTTTTTTTTACTTTCACTTTACTTTTTTAGCCTCATTTTAATATTGAGCGCTGAATTTTCTGGTCCCCACCCGCCCCCGAAAATTGAAAGACAAAAAAAAATGTTAATGTTAATTTTTAAACAGGGATGAATTTATGTGGGTGGGCAGGGACCTAAAAATGTAGCCAACAATAATAAAAAGGTAGAAAGGGGCCATTTAAATGTATGATTAATATATTTTTTATAATTAATTTAATTTTTTTTTTGATTAGTAATGTATCTTAATATTGTGTTTAATAAAGTGTGTGTATGTGTGTCTCACTTTTTTCCTCAATTTTTTAAATTTTTTTAGGTAGTACTACTACTCCCAGCTTGGAACAGACTGTTCCATGATGGGAGCTGCAGTACTTGTACTAATAGACAGATCACAGCATGTGTAAAAAATAGCAAAATGTAGGGAAACCTTAGTTAATACCGTGGAAAAAAATTTGTAGGGAATTAAAAAACACAAAGAAACGAACACAACACTCTTAGACAATGGGGTTTTAAGGGGTTATCCAGGAAAAATTTTTTTTTATATATATATCAACTGGCTCCAGAAAGTTAAACAGATTTGTAAATTACTTCTATTAAACAATCTTAATCCTTTCAGTACTTATTAGCTTCTTAAGTTAAGGTTGTTCTGTCTAAGTACTCTATGATGACACGTGTCTCGGGAACTGCCCAGTTTAGAAGCAAATCCCCATAGCAAACACGTGTCGTCAGCAAGCACTTAGTCAGAAAAGAACAACCTTAACTTCAGAAGCTCATAAGTACTGAAAGGATTAAGATTTTTTTATAGAAGTAATTTACAAATCTGTTTAACTTTCTGGAGCCAATTGATATATATATATAAAAAAGTTTTTTTCCTGGAATACCCCTTTAATTACCAAGAGTGGAGCATAGGTTTCTTTGTGGGTTTTGATTTTGATTTTGTGGGTATTTTCCCAAGGTATTTACTAAGGTTTCCCAACATTTTGCTCTTTTCCCTACGTTTTGCTTTTTTTTACAACTGTTCTGATCTGTCGGGTTTTCCTCAGCACAAATCTGTGGAAACCATAGTAAATGGGATTTTTCAAAACTTTATCCTGTGGCCACACCCCCTTTTTGGGTTTTTCTCGTAAATCGGAGGGTTTTGGTTTTTTGGTCGCAAATTGTGTAGCAAGGGACGTGCAACACAATTTGGGCGCAAAACCTGACAAAAAAGAGTCGGGATCACGGTAGTAAATAAACCCCAATGTGTGTGTATGTTCCAGCATCACGTCCAAACAACTTAAGATATTAACATGAAACTTAGCACACGTGTTACTTATATGTCAACAACAAACATAGGATAGGTGATTTAACCGTTACCCATCCCCATTTGCCAGGGTCAGGGTTTTTGTTTAAAGTCCCAAACAAGTCTATGGGAAATAAATGTTACTGCATAACTTCAAAATGGCTAGAGATATTTCGATAATACTTGGTCACATGTTACTTATATGTCCACTTAAAATATAGGATAGTTAATTTAACCCTTAACTACCCCCATTTGTGAGGAAAAACTGGGCAACGTCGGATACTCAGTTAGTAGGAATCTATGCGGCATATAGTCATACTACAGTGGGAACAGAGAAGAGCAGCCGGCCGCCCACATCTATACATTATACAAGCTGATTGCATCGGGTGTCAGAAGTGACACTCGCTGCAATCTGTCTATCAATGGAGGTACTACAGCTCCCAGCATCGAGAGATTTTTTTTTATTTATTTGCTCATCTCTACTAATAATCTTAACCTGTTAAGGACCAAGGGCGTACAGGTACGCCTTTGCTCCCTGGTACTTAAGGACCAAGGGCGTACCTCTACGCCCGTGGGAATTTCGGTCCCCACCACGCGCCGGGCACGGATGATCGGACCGGGGTGACTTCTGATATCGATCAGCAGGCACCCCGCGCAAACACCCAGGGGGGTCATCAGAACCCCCATGTTGGCGATTGGCGGGTCTATGGTAACCCGGTGACCCACAAGATAAGGGGGATCACGGTGTCTAAGACACCCACGATCCCCGTGAAGGGATAGGAGTGAGGTGGCAGGGGTGCCACCCCTCCTATCCCTGCTATTGGGTGTCTAGAAGCGACGTCTAATAGCAGATCGGGGGCGGGGGGGTTAACTTTCGTTTTCCCCGTTCTGGCCACCCACAATAGGTGGGGCAGAACGGGGAAATGACAGAGGATCGGCGCCGAAGATCCAGTTACCCTGCGGGCCCGACGGAAGCTAGTAAGTTGCCTAGCAACATCTGGAGGGCTACAGTCTGAGACCACTATACAGTGGTCTCTACGCTGTGGCCCTCCAGATGTTGCAAAACTACAACTCCCAGAATGCCCAGACAGCTGTCATGCTGGGATTTGAAGTTTTGCAACAGCTGGAGGGCTGCAGTTTGGATATCACTGTGCAGTGAACTGTGGCCCTGTAGATCTTGCAAAACTACAACTCCCAGCATGCCCACATAGCAGTTTGCTGTCTGGGCATGCTGGGATTTGTAGTTTTGCAACATCTGGAGGTCCACAGTTTGGTGATCACTGTGCAGTGGTTTCTAAACTGTAGCCCTCCAGATGTTGCAAAACTGCAAATTCCAGCATGCCCAAACAGCAAACAACTGTCTCGCCATGCTGGGAGTTGTAGTTGCGTACCTCCAGCTGTTGCATAACTACATCTCCCAGCATGCACTTCGGCAATCAGTACATGCTGGGAGTTGTAGTTTTGCAACAGCTGGAGGCACCCTGGTTGGAAAATACTGAGTTAGGTAACAGAACCTAACTGAACCAGTTTCCAACCAGTGTGCCTCAAGCTGTTGCAAAAGTACAACTCCCAGCATGCACGGTCTGTCAGTACATGCTGGGAGTTGTAGTTTTGAAACAGCTGGAGGTTTGCCCCTCCATGTGAACGTTCAGGGTACATTTACACAGGCAGGTTTACAGTAAGTTTCCTGCTTCAAGTATGAGCTGCGCCAGTGCGATTGTACCCTAAAAACAGTACACTATACTAACACATAATAAAGGGTAAAACACAACATATACACCCACTTACACTTCCCCCCTCCCCCCAATAAAAAGGAAAAACGTATTGTACAGCAGTGTTTCCAAATGGAGCCTCCAGCTGTTGAAAAACAACAACTCCCAGCATTTCCGGACAGCCACTGACTGTCCAGACATGCTGGGAGTTTAGCAACAGCTGGAGGCACCCTGTTTGGGAATCACTGGCGTAGAAAACCCTCAGGTCCACCCCTATGCAATCCCTAATTTAGCCCTCAAATTGCGCATGGAGCTCTCTCACTTTGGAGCCCTGTCGTATTTCAAGGAAACAGTTTAGTACCACATAAGGGGTATTTCCATACTCGGGAGAAATTGCACTACAAATTTTGGGGGGCTTTTTCTCCTTTTACCCCTTATGAAAAGGAAAAGTTGGGGTCTACACCACAAAAATTTTTACACTAACATACTGGTGTTGCCCTTTACTTTTTATTTTCACAAGAGGTAAAAGGAAAAAAAACACCCCCAAAATTTGTAAAACTATTTCTCCTGAATACAAACATACCCCATATGTGGGGGTATAATGCTCTGCTGGCGCACAACAAGGCTCAGGAGCAAGAGCGCACTATGTACATTTGAGGCCTAAATTGGTGATTTGCACAGGGGTGTCTGATTTTACAGCGGTTCTGAAATAAACGCCAAAAAATAAATACCCACATGTGAGCCCATTTTGGAAACTACACCCCTCATGGAATGTAATAAGGGGAATAGTGAACTTTAACACCCCACAGATGTTTCAAGAATTTTCGTTCAAGTTGGATGGGAAAATTAAAAAAATAAAAATTTCACTAAATTGCTGGTGTTACCCAAAATTTTTCATTTTCACAAGGGAAAATAGGAAAAAAGCCCCCCAAAATTTGTAACCCCATTTCTTCTGAGTAAGAAAGTACCCCATTTGTGGATGTAAAATGCTCTGCTGGCGAACTACAATGCTCAGAAGAGAAGGAGCGCCATTGGGATTTTGAAGAGAAAATTTGTCCGGAATTGAAGGCCACGTGTGTTTACAAAGCCCCCATAGTGCCAGAAAAATGGACCCCCCCCCCCCCACATGTGACCCCATTTTGGAAACTACACCCCTCATGTAATGTAATAAGGGGTACAGTGAGCATTTACGCCCCACAGGTGTCTGACAGATTTTTGGAACAGTGGTCCGTGAAAATGAAAAATTAAATTTTTCATTTGCTCAGCCCACTGTTCCAAAGATCTGTCAAACACCAGTGGAGTGCAAATACTCACTGCATCCCTTATTAAATTCTGTGAGGGGTATAGTTTCAAAATTGGGTCACATGTGGGGGGGTCCACTGTTCCGGCAGCATGGGGGCTTTGTAAACGCACTTGGCCCCTGACTTCCATTCCAAACAAATTCCTTTTCCAAAAACGTAATGGCGCTCCTCCTCTTCTGAGCATTGTAGTGCGCCAGCAGAGCACTTGATGTCCACACACGGGGTATTTCCATACTGAGAAGAAATGGGGTCACACATTTTGGGGGTCATTTTCTCCTATCACCCCTTGTAAAAATGAAAAATTTTGGAAAACACAGCAGTTTTGTGATTTTTTTTTCCATTTACACATCCAACTTTAACAAAAAGTTGTGAAATACCTGTGAGGTGTTAAGGCTCACTGTACCCCTTGTTACGTTCCTTGAGGGGTGTAGTTTCCAAAATAGTATGCCATGTGGGTATTTTTGCCGTTCTGTCACCATAGGGGCTTCCTAAATGCGACATGCCCCCCAAAAACCATTTCAGCAAAATTTGCTTTCAAAAAGCCAAATGTGACTCCTTCTCTTCTGAGCATTATAGTTCGCCCGCAGAGCATTTTACATCCTAACATGGGGTATTTCCATACTATTTCCATACTATATTTCCATAGATGGGGTTACAAATTTTGTTGGGCATTTTTTACCATTACCCTTTATAAAAATGGTAAATTTGGGGAAAAAACTGCACTTTAGTGAGTGAGTCAAAGTTAGAAAAATGCTAAATTTTAAATTTTTTCATAAAATTTTGGAATTTTTCACCAAGAAATGATGCAAGAATCGACAAAATGTTACCACTAACATAAAGTAGAATATGTCACAAAAAAACATTCTTGGAATCAGAATGAAAGGTAAAAGCATTCCAGAGTTATTAATGCTTAAAGTGAAAGTGCAAAAGGAAGAGGTTGCCGGCTCCCAGACTGGGTAAAAAATGTAGCTTTATTGTATCACATCTTAAAATCCAGTGCACAGAAGATGAATAAAAACATAAGAGAAGAGCAAGACAAAAACGCACCGACGCGACTTAACTGTAAGTCTTAGAATGACTCAGACTTACAGTTAAGTCAAAATGCGTCGGTGCGTTTGTGTCTTGCCCTTCTCTTATGTTTTTATTCATCTTCTGTGCACTGGATTTTAAGATGTGATACGATAAAGCTACATTTTTTACCCAGTCTGGGAGCCGGCAACCTCTTTCTTTTGCTCCAATTGTCTCACCTGGGGACTCGGCCCTGAGATCCGTCCGAAGCTACCACTGGAGAGGTGTGTTGTGTGATTACATCGGGAACACGTGATACTACAAGTGTTGAGCTGATACCTTACTTTTTCTACTGTGAACTTAAAGTGAAAGTGGTCAGATGTGCAAAAAATTCTCTGGTCCTACAGTGAAAATTGGCCTGGTCCTTAAAGGGGTATTCCAGGCAAAACCTTTTTTTATATATATCAACTGGCTCCAGAAAGTTAAACAGATTTGCAAGTTACTTCTATTAAAAAATCTTAATCCTTCCAATAGTTATTAGCTTCTGAAGTTTTCTGTCTAACTGCTCAATGATGATGTCACGTCCCGAGAGCTGTGCATGATGGGAGAATATCCCCATAGGAACTGCACAACTCCCGGGACGTGAGTCATCAGAGAGCAGTTAGACAGAAAACAACAACTCAAATTCAGAAGCTAATAACTATTGGAAGGATTAAGATTTTTTAATAGAAGTAATTTACAAATCTGTTTAACTTTCCGGAGCCAGTTGATATATAAAAAAAGTTTTGGCCTGGAATACCCCTTTAAGGGGTTAAAGCTGCATTCCACAGCAACTACAACTCCCAGCAAGGCAACAGGCTCCTTGGGTTCCCCTCTACCAATTCAAAGATATTCAAGATGTACTGCAGGCTCAGGGAGAATCAGTGTCACCGCGAACTATCCGTCAACATTTAAATGAAATGAAACGCTATGGCAGGAGACCCAGAAGGACCCCACTGCTGACACAGAGACATAAAAGCAAGACTACAAAATTTGCCAAAATTTACTTGAGTAAGCCAAAATCCTTCTGGAAAAAATGTCTTGTGAACAGATGAGACCAAGATAGAGCTTTTTGGTGCAGCACATCATTCTACTGTTTACCGAAAATTGAATGAGGCCTACAAAGAAAAGAACACAGTACCTACAGTGAAATATGGTGGAGGTTCAATTATGTTTTCGGATTCATGTGCTGCCTTTGGCACTGGGTGCCTTGAATGTGTGAAAGGCATCATGAAATCTGAGGATTATCAACAGATTTTGGGTCGCACTGTACAGCCCAGTGTCACAAAGTTGGGTTTGCGTCCGAGATCTTGGGTCTTCCAGCAGGACAATGACCCCAAACATACGTCAAAAATCACCCAGAAATGGATGGCAACAAAGCGCTGCAGAGTTCTGAATTGGCAAGGAATTAGTCCAGATCTAAATCCCATTGAACATCTATTCTACTGAGAGATCTTAAATTTGCTGTTGGGAAAAGGCGCCCTTCCAATAAGAGAGACCTGGAGCAGTTTGCAAAGGAAGAGTGGTCCAACATTCCGGCTGAGAGGTGTAAGAAGTTTATTGATGGTTATAGGAACAGACTAATGTCAGTTTTTTTTATCTTTTAAAGAGTGTGCAACCAAATATTACGTTAAGGGTGACAATAATTTTGTCCAGACCATTTTTGGAGTATGGTGTGACATTATGTCCAATTTGCTTTTTTTGCTCCCTTTTTTGGTTTAGTTCCAATACACACAAAGGGAATAAACATGTGTATAGCAAAACATGTGTTACTGCAATCCTTTTCTGTGAGAAATACTTCATTTTCTAGAAAAATTTAAGGGGTGCCAACATTTACAGTCATGACTGTAGATACAGTGGGGCAAAAAAGTATTTAGTCAGCCAACAATTGTGCAAGTTCTCCCACTTAAAAAGATGAGAGAGGCCCGTAATTTCATCATAGGTATACCTCAACTATGAGAGACATAATGAGAAAAAAAATCCATAAAATCACATTGTCTGATTTTTTAAGAATTTATTTGCAAATTATGGTGGAAAATAAGAATTTAGTCACCTCCAAACAAGCAAGATTTCTGGCTCTCACAGACCTGTATCTTCTTCCTGTATCTAAGCGACATGAGCGCTTTCTGTCCCCGCTGTTGGCAGGGCTGAGATTCGTAGTGCGGGGCACGCCCGCAAGGGTGTCTCAGCCCGTCTCTCACCTACCTATGTCCTTTCTCCCTGATGTGTGTGCCTCTGGCCCCTTGGGTGCGTGCGTGCCGAAGCTCTGTTTCTTAAAGGACCAGTATCCAATTAGTCTAAGTGTTTGCACCTGTCGCCTGGTCCATAAGTATCTGCTCCTCCCTGCTCCCTGGGCCAGATCTTGGTTGTCTGTCTTAGTCTTTGTTTGTCCTAGCCTTAGTCAAGTCCTGTTCCTGAGTCTAGTCCTGTTCCTGAGTCAAGCCCTGTTCCAGAGTCTGTGTACCTGTCCCTAGTCCCAGCCTGTCCTGTTCCTGTGTTCCTGCCTTGTCATTCTGCCTTGCCAGTCACGTCCTGCCCACCACGTCCTGCCTGCCATTTCCTGCCAGTCTCTGTCTGTGCCACGTCAACCCCCAGCTACCTGTGTGGCCGAGTCGTGCCAGGGGTAGCGACCTGGGTGTCACCCGCCGCAGCAAGACCATCCAGCTTTGCAGCGGGCTCTGGTGAAGACCAGTGGAACCTTAGACCCTGCTCCCTGGCATGGTTCAAGTCTCCTTCCACACAGGCCCAGAGGATCCACCACCTGCTGTCCACCTGCGTGATTCCTAACAGTAAGTGCCGGCCTGTCCTAACACAAGACCACTGATAATCTCCCCCGATCTGGAGCTCCACGCAAGATCTCACCCTCTGGTGTCAAAATGATCACAAAAACAGAGAGCAAAAATCCCAGAACCACACGGGGGGGGGGGGACACCTAGTAAATGACCTGCAGAGAGCTGGGACCAAAGTAACAAAGGTTACTATCAGTAACACACTACGCCGCCAGGGACTCAAATCATGCAGAAGTGTCCCCCTGCTTAAGCCAGTACATGTCCAGGCCCATCTGAAGTTTGCCAAAGAGCATTTGGATGATCCAGAAGAGTATTGGGAAAATGCCATATGGTCAGATGAAACCAAAGTAGGGCTATTTTTCTGCTAAGTGACCAGGAAGACTGATCCGTGTAAAGGAAAGAATGAATGGGGCCATGTATCGTGAGATTTTGAGTGAAAACCTCCTTTCATCAGCAAGGGCATTGAAACTTGGCATAAAACCTGGCTGGGTCTTTCAGCATGACAATGATCCCAAACAAACCGCCCGAGCAACTAAGGAGTGGCTTCGTAAGAAGCATTTCAAGGTCGTGGAGGGGCCTAGCCAGTCTCCAGATCTCAACCCCATAGAAAACCTTTGGAGGGAGTTGAAAGTCTGTGTTGCCCAGCCACAGCCCCAAAACATCACTGCTCTAGAGGAGATCTACATGGAGGAATGACCCAAAATATAAGCAATAGTGTGGGAAAACCTTGTGAAGACTTACAGAAAATGTTTGACCTCTGTCATTGCCAACAAAGGGTATATAACAAAGTATTAAAATTTACTTTTGTTATTGACCAAATATGTATTTCCCACCATAATTTGCAAATAAATTCTTTAAAAATCAGACAATGTGATTTTATGGATTTTTTTTCTCATTCTGTCTCTCATAGTTGAGGTATACCTATGATGAAAATGACAGGCCTCTCTCATCTTTATAAGTGGGAGAACTTGCACAATTGGTGGCTGACTAAATACTTTTTTGCCCCACTGTAGATAGATTGATGATAGATAGATAGATAGATAGATAGATAGATAGATAGGTTGATAGAGAGAGAGATGGTTCATTGAACCCTATGGACATGCCACAGGTATACCCTTCTATATGTTTGAATACCTTTTTGTTGCTTTTTTGACTAATGCATACAATGTATGGAAGAATTCTTATGTGAATATACCCTAAGACCTATCAGAGCTTTATTCTTCAGCTGTAGAATATTGCTGTGCTCTAAAGACAGCGCTACCACATTAATGATCAATCCATAGGCTTTTCACACTTGATTTATTTAAGAGCTTTTCAGTAAACCTTTCACGGCACCAGAGAGGAATTTAAACAAGCATCCACCAAACAAAACAACCAGGCCATTTAATGTCTCCCTGTATTTGCAGCCTCTCATTTATGTGACAAGAGAAGAGGCGCCGTGGAGTGATTGAGGATCAAAGGAGACGCAGTAAAGAAAAGAAAAAAACGTACATATAGACACTATTAGAAATGTAGTAAAAAACAAATTATAATATTTAAACCCTTTCAATCTAAGGCTGACAAGGTCAGAACAGATGTCGACAATTGTTTACTCTCTTGCTTGCGCCAGAATTCCATTTTCCCTAGAAGCTGCATGGTATGGTAAATCTGTTTCATAATATTGTACCAATCAACCCGCATTCATAATACCAACCTCTTTAGACAATATGACCATTTGCTTGTGTGCGGATGTTAGGAGGTTCTATTTAAAATTTGGCAACATTAAAAAAGCATTTTCATACACAATATTGTACAGAGAGCGAGCTGTAATGTTATTCAAACTATCATTTATGAATTATTCAACCGCATTAACGTCTTCTGATATTCTAAATTGCTAAATGAATATATCAGGACAGGTACAAGCTGAACAGCAATGGAACAGAAGCTTCTTTTTTATGATGCCCTGAAAATAGCGCTCTTTCGTTTAATGCTATTTTTTGTTTTATTATATAGTGAGATTGCTCGTCTAAGGTTTATTAGGAACAGCCTGTTCCAAGGATGATTTTCTATCATTTCACTATTCTCAGCCTATTATTAAAGGTTTTATAGTTTGGGTGCTGACAGCAATTTGAGACAGGCCCACTAGATTTATGGACATCTAAAAAATGTCAAGATGACTGATTTAAAGGTTGGCATGATACATTTATCAGTTATAAAAATGATACTTCCTAAACTAAGAAATGTAGGGTTTGACATTTCAGGTGTATTTTGGAATAAATTACTATATTAATGTTAGAGGTGAGATGTCCGAACCCATAATAAGCCAACACAATCTGATAAAACTAGATTCAAGTCTGGATTTAATGTGATCAGTTAAAAAGTTGCAACAAGTTTTAGGCTTGCATTCAGGAAATGGAGCTTGGTACACATGGCAACTCCATGGTTAGCCAGTAAAAGTAAAGTGTAAGGCTACATCTCGTTTATGCAATACGGTTCCCGTATCAGATTTTTTGTAAAAAAACATTTTTCAAAACCGGACCGAACTGTATACAACCGTGTACAACCGAATATACCTCCGTAAAACGGATACGGTTTTATGTTAGTCCTTGAATAAAGTTCTTCTTGTTCTATTTGTGGAAAGAACATTCGGCGTGCACTGCGCATGAGCAAACTGAAAAACCGTATTGTGCAAATCGGATGGAACCGTACGCACATACGGTTCAGTATGGTTCCCATAGACCACCATTTAAAAAAAAAAACTTATATGGGTTGCATCTGTTTTTTTCATCAGGACATAAAACCGTAGTAGACTACGATTTTGTGTACAAGAAAAAAATGGATAAAACCGTAATTGATGCAAACCGTACACAACCGGATGCTACGGTTGGCATGTGATTTTCTATGAAATATCTATACATATGGTTTTCAATACATTTCCATACCTTTTTTTTCACTGAAACCAGATACGGGAACTGTATTGCAAAAACGAGATGCGAATGTAGCCTTAATGGTGAAAAAAAAAAAAAAAAACATCAGAATAATGCATTAGTAGCAACACTTCTTATGCTAGGTGTAAAACTTAAAAAGTACCTGTCACCAATTAAACTACTTCAGGCTATGTTCCCTAGCTACTCTTAACACCCCTACTGCCCTTAACCCCTTAAGGACATAGGGCGTACAGGTATGCCCTGATGTCCTGGTCCTTAAGGACCAGGGCGTACCTAGACGTTTCCGTTCACCGCTGGTAATCCGGTGGTGAACGAAACGGGATGCCTGCTGAAATCATTTAGCAGGCACCCCTTGCAAACCCCTGGGGGGGGCACGGGGGTCCCCAAACCACCGATCAATTCAGATTGGCGATGTGAAGCGATTCAATCGGCTCAATCGGGTCCCTGGAGACCCAGAAAAAAGGGTGACAGGTGCCGTCTCGGACGTCACCTATCACCCTTTAGCAGCAGGTGTGTCACTGGTGAATCAGGACTTCTGCTGGGGGGTGTATCTGACAGCACGCGCTCTGCCCCTATTCTGGAGGGCGAGAGCGGGTGCCAGGAGTGGACATCAGCACCTGGGGTCCCCAATCCCCTGCATCTGTGGCGGGATCGGGCCCCAGGACAAGCGGCGGCAGCAGCGGCGAGGAGGCGCTTCAGGGAGCCAGCAGCAACAGGAGGTACGGCTGCCTCCTGTTGTTGCTTATCACAAAAGGGCATGCTGGGAGTTGTTGATATGCAACAGCAGAAGGCACAACTACAACTCCCAGCATGCCCTTTGGTAGTTTGTGCATGCGGGGGGTTGTAGTTATGCAACAGCTGGAGGTACCATTTTTTGATGAAAAAACCCAAGCATGCACAGACAGCCAAAGGGCATGCTGGGAGTTGTAGTAGTGTGCTCCTTGGCTGTCATGCTGAGAGTTGTAGTTTTTGCAACAGCTGAAGGCACATTGGTTGCAAAAAACTGAGAGTTTGTTACCTAACTCAGTGTTTCGCAACCAGTGTGCCTCCAGCTGTTGCAAACTACAACTGATAGACCGTACATGCTGGGAGTTGTAGTTTTGCAACAGCTAGAGGCACAATGGTTGCAAAACACTGAGTTAAGTAACAAACTTTTGGAAGACACCAGAGGGCTTCAAAGTTCCGCAGCAATTTTCCAATTTTTCACAAAATTTTGAAACTCGCTTTTTTTCAGGGACCAGTTCAGGTTTGAAGTGGATTTGAAGGGTCTTCATATTAGAAATACCCCATAAATGACCCCATTATAAAAACTACACCCCCCAAAGTATTCAAAATGACATTCAGTCAGCGTTTTAACCCTTTAGGTGTTTCACAGGAATAGCAGCAAAGTGAAGGAGAAAATTCACAATCTTCATTTTTTACACTCGCATGTTTTTGTAGACCCAATTTTTGAATTTTTGCAAGGGGTAAAAAGGAGAAAATTTTTACTTGTATTTGAAACCCAATTTCTCTCGAGTAAGCACATACCTCATATGTCTATGTTAATTGTTCGGCGGGCGCAGTAGAGGGCTCAGAAGGGAAGGAGCGACAAATGGTTTTTGGGGGGCATGTCACATTTAGGAAGCCCCTATGGTGCCAGAACAGCAAAAAAAAACACATGGCATACCATTTTGGAAACTAGACCCCTCGGGGAACATAACTAGTGGTAAAGTAAACCTTAATACCCCACAGGTGATTCACAACTTTTGCATACATAAAAAAAAAAAAAAAAATCCCTAAAATGCTTGGTTTCCCAAAAGTTTTACATTTTTAAAAAGGGTAATAGCAGAAAATACCCCCCAAAATTTGAAGCCCAATTTCTCCCGATTCAGAAAACACCCCATATGGGGGTGAAAAGTGCTCTGCTGGCGCACTACAGGTCTCAGAAGAGAAGGAGTCACATTTGGCTTTTTTGAAGGAAATTTTGCTCTGGGGGCATGCCGCATTTAGGAAGCCCCTATGGTGCCAGGACAGCAAAAATCCCCACATGGCATACCATTTTGGAAACTAGACCCCTTGGGGAACGTAACAAGGGGTAAAGTGAACCTTAATACCCCGCAGGGGTTTCACAACTTTTGCATATGTAAAAAAAAAAAAAATTACCTAAAATGCTTGGTTTCCCAAAAAATTTACATTTTTACAAAGGGTTAAAGCAGAAAATATCCCCCAAAATTTGAAGCCCAATTTCTCCCGATTCAGAAAACGCCCCATATGGGGGTGAAAAGTGCTCTGCTGGCGCACTACAGGTCTCAGAAGAGAAGGAGTCACATTTGGCTTTTTGAAAGCAAATTTTGCTCTGGGGGCATGCCGCATTTAGGAAGCCCCTATGGTGCCAGGACAGCAAAAATAACAAAACATGGCATACCATTTTGGAAACTAGACCCCTCGGGGAACGTAACAATGGGTTAAGTGAACCTTAATACCCCACAGGTGTTTCACGACTTTTGCATATGTAAAAAAAATATTTTTTTTTTTACCTAAAATGCCTCTTTTCCCAAAAATTTTACATTTTTAAAAAGGGTAAAAGCAGAAAATACCCCCCAAAATTTGTAACACAATTTCTCCCGAGTACGGCGATACCCCATATGTGACCCTAAACTGTTGCCTTGAAAGACGACAGGGCTCCAAAGTGAGAGCGCCATGCGCATTTGAGGCCTAAATTAGGGACTTGCATAGGGGAGGATATAGGGGTATTCTACGCCAGTGATTCCCAAACAGGGTGCCTCCAGCTGTTGTAAAACTCCCAGCATGCCTGGACAGTCAGTGGCTATCTGGCAATACTGGGAGTAGTTGTTTTGCAACAGCTGGAGGCTCCGTTTTGGAAACAGTGGCGTACCAGACGTTTTTCATTTTTATTGGGGAGGGGGGCTGTGTAGGGGTATGTGCATATGTAGTGTTTTTTACATTTTATTTTATTGTGTGTTAGTGTAGTGTAGTGTTTTTAGGGTACAGTCACATGGGCGGGGGTTCACAGTAGTTTCACGCTGGCAGTTTGAGCCGCAGCTCAAACTTGCAGCCGGATACTTACTGTAATCCTCCGCCCATGTGAGTGTACCCTGTACGTTCACATTGGGGGGGGGGGGGAACGTCCAGCTGTTGCAAAACTACAACTCCCAGCATGTACGGTCTATCAGTGCATGCTGGGAGTTGTAGTTTTGCAACCGCTGGAGGCTCCATTTTGGAAACAGTGGCGTACCAGACGTTTTTCATTTTTATTGGGGAGGGGAGGGGGGTTGTATAGGGGTATGTGTATACGTAGTGTTTTTTACTTTTTATTGTGTGTTAGTGTAGTATTTTTAGGGTACAGTCACACGGGCGGGGGTTCACAGTAGTTTCTCGCTGGCAGTTTGAGCTGCGACAGAAAATTTGCCGCAGCTCAAACTTGCAGCCGGATACTTGCTGTAATCCTCCGCCCATGTGAGTGTACCCTGTACGTTCACATTGGGGGGGGGGGGGGGGGGGCATCCAGCTGTTGCAAAACTACAACTCCCAGCATGTACGGTCTATCAGTGCATGCTGGGAGTTGTAGTTTTGCAACAGCTGGAGGCACACTGGTTGTGAAACACAGAGTTTGGTAACAAACTCAGTGTTTTGCAACCAGTGTGCCTTCAGCTGTTGCAAAAGCTACAACCCCCAGCATGTACGGACAGCGGAAGGGCATGCTGGGTCTTGTAGTTATGCAACAGCTGGAGGCATACTACTTTGGCTGGGGATGCTGGGGACTGTAGTTATGCAACAGCTGGAGACACACTGGTTTGCTACATAAATCACTGTGCCTTCAGCTGTTGCAAAACTACAACTCCCAGCAGTCACCGACAGCCAACGGGCATGCTGGGAGTTGTAGTTATGCAACCAGCAGATGCACTACTACAACTCCCAGCATGCACTTTAGCTGTTGGTGCAAGCTGGGAGTTGTAGTTACACAACAGCTGAAGGTACACTTTTCCATAGAAAAAATGTGCCTCCAGCTGTTGCAAAACTACAAGTCCCAGCATGCCCATAAGGGCATGCTGGGAGTTGTGGTGGTCTGCCTCCTGCTGTTGCATAACTACAGCTCCCAGCATGCCCTTTTTGCATGCTGGGAGCTGTTGCTAAGCAACAGCAGGAGGCTGTCACTCACCTCCAACGATCCTCGCCGCACAGGTCAGTCCCTCGTCGTCTCCGCCGCCGCCGTCGCTCCTGGGGCCCCGATCCCAATAGGGGCGCCGGGGATCGGGGTCCCCAGCACCCGGGGTGCACGTCCCGCACCCGCTCATGTCCTCCGGAAGAGGGGCGGCCGACGAATCAGGGCGATCGTGAGGTGGCACCAGTGCCACCTCACCCCTGCAGGCTCTGGCTGTTCGGGGCCGTCGGAGATGGCCCCGAACAGCCTGTAATTCCGGGTCACCGGGTCACTGGAGACCCGATTGACCCGGAATCTGCCGCAGATCGCTGGACTGAATTGTCCAGCGATCTGCGGCCATCGCCGACATGGGGGGGCATAATGACCCCCCTGGGCGATATGCCCCGATGCCTGCTGAACGATTTCAGCAGGCATCGGGCACTGGCTCCCCTCCAGCTAGCGGCGGGGGGCCGGGATTTGACAGGACGTACTCAAACGTCCTGAGTCCTTAAGGACTCGGAAAAGGGGACGTTTGAGTACGTCCTGCGTCCTTAAGGGGTTAAAGGGGTATTTTTGGTATGCGAAAAACACCATATAATGCTGATGCTGTAGAAAACAGAACAAAATATGATACTCACCAACCCTTGGTCCCCTACAGGTCCCCTGCAGCTCCTGTTTCAGCTCCTTCTGATATGCTTCTCAATGCTTATCTCTTCTGCCTGAGATGAGACGTAGAAGCAGGGCCTTCCTTTTCAGCCTTACATTGATTACAGTGATGACTCATCTTTGCTGGTGATTGGCTGAGTGGACAGGTACTGCTCTGACCTCTCAGAAGTAGGCAGTAGAGATGGTGATCGAGAGGCCATAAAATGAGTGTCTGATTGTGGGGGTCCACCAACTGGGATCCCTCATGAACTCCTGTAGGGGCCCAGCTACCTACCAGTCCCTGCAGCGCTCCTGCCTTCACCTTCAGAAAAGTGCTCAGGTGACTGCCCGCTCAGCCAATAACTGAGTTACTGTGGTCCCTTACCTTACACACTGATGAATGTAACAAAGGCATATTAAGAATTTTTAGGGCTCTTTAGCAAGAGGGGGCATCTTCTACCCCCCCCCCCCCCCAATAACAGGTAGGGATTGCTTCCACTCAAAAGGGGGTTGTCTTAATGAGAAAAAAAGCCATTAAAACTGACACCAAAGGGTAGATAATAATATCAAATATTGACAACATCAACACACTGCAGTTTATTCCTCAATAAAGAAACAATTTTTGTATTGATTTATTTCTGTGATGTATCCAGTATTTATGGTATAGTTAAAAGCTGCCCATATACAGGGCTTATTGGTGTAGACATGATTTTGTTGTTTACTGAAATTATTTGACTTTATGAATATTCGTTATTCATTTTGGTTATGTGTCACCATGCTTTTGTTTGACAGTATGCTCACTTTGTACAGTGCGTCTAAGCAACATGATGTCGGAGAACTTTTGGCCCCATTGCTACACTGGACTAGTTAAAGAGTACCTGTCATGGTAAATGTTATATTCCTCCCACTTCACTGCCCCATCATGATAAACCACCCCCTGCCTTTGGTTTTGTAATGTTTTAGTTTTCTACCTTGATATTGCTCTGTATTTTCTTCTCAGTCTCAGGCAGATTCACAGACTGGAAAGGGGGGTTACCCAGCAGGCTGTGAGATCATCTGAAGCCATACAGGGGAGAACTTGGTCCCTCACTCTGCTACACACAGCCCACAGCAGTACAGTATGAGATGAGCTATGATTGGCTAAGGTTGCACCCCTTCTGACAGGCCAGCAAGAGTCCAAATTCTGTGCAAGAGATGAGGGGAAATGTGCTCTGAACAAGTAGGGAGACTACTAAAGGCAGCTTTTTTAAACACAAATAAAACATAGAAAACTATATATTTTTTTAAACAAAGTACATTAGAAAGATGTTTTATTTACCATAATAAGTGCAATGGCAAAATGACAGTGACCTTAAGCACTGTAAAAGATGGTGACATTTTGAAGTTTTGCATTTTTTGCACTCACTGAAGAGAAAAGACTGATCGCTAATAAAAATAGGCCGTCTACGACCAAATTGATGAGGTGATAGTGAGACACTAACACTGACACTGACTGACTTGCGAGGTGAATCCTATGTGGCTGATGCTGTTTAAGGGATGTCACCTGCCCTTGAGACAATAGCCAAATCCGGCTTGGGACTGCTGGAGAACCATAGCAATAAAACATAGCTGTGGATGATGGGAAGGGTCCAGGACAGGTTGAGGAGAACCTACTCAGGTTACAAAAATGTATAGGCTGTGGATGTAATAGAAAACTTCGACTTTAAGACTGGGGCAAGGTGCCAACTTTCTTACAACTGTGTCTAACAACTTAGCAACGTACCTCATTTTCAAAACACAAGTTGTGACTTACTGCCAAGCTCATCACCTCCAAGAGAATAAAGTTATCTTGAGTTTCCAGCTAATTTCTATGTCTGAACTTTTAGATTTGTATTAATCAACATTTCTTCATTTCTGGGAAAAATCTATATAACAATTTTCAGCCTTGATAAAAAAAATCAAGACGTTTAGGAAGCCAAAGCGGTATAATTTTCTTTAATATTTAGAATATAGTGATACATATTCGTAATGATGAATATTCTTTTTTTATACTAATTTTTTTTATGCGATTTTATGCGCACAGGGACTTCCTGCAGCACCCGCATTACGCATCCTAGCAGAAGGCTCCCTGTGATCAGGGATAGGGGATAAGATTTCTTTGGCCTAAATACACCTTTAACCCCTTGGGTTAATTATAACCCTAAGGATGGGAGCATTTTTTGCAATTCTGACCACTGTCACTTTAAGCATTAATAACTCTGGGATGCTTTTACTTTTCATTCTGATTCCGAGACTGTTTTTTCATGACATATTCTACTTTATGTTAGTGGTAATTATTTGTCGATACTTGCATGATTTCTTGATGAAAAATTCCAAAATTTGATGAAAAAATTTAAAATTTCGCATTTTTCTAACTTAGAAGCTCTCTGCTTGTAAGGAAAATGGACATACCAAATAAATTATATATTGATTCACATATACAATATGTCTACTTTATGTTTGCATCATAAAGTTGACATGTTTTTACTTTTGGAAGACATTAGAGGACTTGAAGTGGATTTGAACGGCCTTCATATTAGAAATGCCCCATAAATGACCCCATTATAAAAACTGCACCCCTCAAAGTATTAAAAATGACATTCAGAAAGTTTGTTAACCTTTAAGGTGTTTCACAGGAATAGCAGTAAAGTGAAGGAGAAAATTCAAAATCTAAATTTTTTACACTGGAAAGTTCTTGCACAATAAGAACCCAAACTGACACCCTTCAAATCTGTACATCATATTACACAATGGGCATCCAATATGATCCCTATATAACAATAGGTCACTCCTAAGACTAAAGTTAACACCAAAAGAAGAAACTGGAGTTTGAATACCTTAAAATCACACAATCTTTATTTCAAAGTACATTAAAATACACTATATATGGACAAGATGAATAGAAGAACAATACCTGGACTGCTGCCAAGGCACTAAATGGTCATATATCATGCAGCCAATGACACTATGGCAAAGAATAATATACAATAATAATCATAATGATACACACTGGGCAACTATACCAAATAACATTATATGCAATCAATGAACGACCTGCATGTTACCTATTTGAGACTCTAAAGTGCAACCTGCATACTTGTAAACAATGGCGAGTCCTGCTGCATCAAGCCAGCCTCTGATATGCAAAAAATCCTGAGCAAATTGTAAACATAAAGGTAAAGTGGCCAGTGCTGTAAACAAAGTTATGATTCTGAGATGGCAGCCCTTTGAAAAAGTAGGGAACGAAACGGCGTTGGGGAGCCGAGGCACGCTGAAATAAGATGGGTAAGCATCTAGCACTTTGCTTTTGATGACTTTGTTTACAGCACTGGCCACTTTACCTTTATGTTTACAATTTGCTCAGGATTTTTTGCATATCAGAGGCTGGCTTGTTGCAGCAGGACTCGCTATTGTTTAAAAGTATGCAGGTTGCACTTTAGAGTCTCAAATGGGTAACATGCAGGTCGTTCATTGATTGCATATAATGTTATTTGGTATAGTAGCCCAGTGTGTATCATTATGATTATTATTGTATATTATTCTTTGCAATGGTGTCATTGGCTGCATGATATATGACCATTTAGTGCCTTGGCAGCAGTAGAGGTATTGTTCTTCTATTCCTCTCGTCCATATATGGTTCATTTTAATGTACTTTGAAATAAAGATTTTGTGATTTTAAGGTATTCACACTCCAGTTTCTTATTTTGGTGTTAACTTGCATGATCTTGTAGACCCAGTTTTTGAATTTTTACAAGGGGTAATAGGAGAAAAAGCGCACCAAAATTTGTAACCCAATTTCTCTCGAGTGAGGAAATACATGTGTATGTGAAATGCTCGGCGAGCACAGAAGAGGGCTCAGAAGGGAAGAAGCAACAATGGGATTGTCAGGATCCGGGTACTGTGAGGATACTGGTGGTGGATCCTCTGTGTCAGTGGGGTGATGACGTGGGACGTAGCAGGGGAACGGAGTCTAAGGGGTTACTGGTTTTCACCAGAGCCCGCCGCAAAGCAGGATGGACTTGCTGCGGCAGGTAACCCCCAGGTCGTTCCACCCAATATCGACTCAACCCCAACTGACGGCTGAGATAGGCGCGGTACAAGGGATTAGGCAAGAGCAAGGTCGGACTAGCAGAAGGTCAGGGCAGGCAGCAAGGATCGTAGTCAGGGGCAACGGCAGAAGGTCTGGAACACTGGCTTGGGACATACAAGGAAACGCTTTTACTGGCACAAGGGCAACAAGATCCGGCGATGTAGGGAAGGGGAAGTGAGGTAATATAGGCTAGGGCACAGGTGTAAGCACTAATTGGGCCAGGCGCCAATCAGAGGCGCACTGGCCCTTTAAATCGCAGAGAGCCGCCGCCGCGCGCGCCCTAGGGAGCGAGGCTGCGCGCGCCGGGACTGAACAGACGGGTAAGCAGACTGGGATGCGAACCGCGAGCGGGCGCGTCCCGCATCGCGGATCACATCCCCGCCAGAGACACTAAAGCAGCGCTCCCGGTCAGCGGGTCTGACCGGGGCGCTGTGACAAGGTGAATGCTGCGAGCGCTCCGGGGAGGAGCGGGAACCCGGAGCGCTCGGCGTAACAGGGATTTTGGAGAGTGAGTTTTTCTGAAATGGTTTTTGAGGGGCATGTCACATTTAGGAAGCCCATATGATGCCAGAATAGCAAAAAAAAAAAAACACATGGCATACTATTTTGGAAACTACACCCCTCAAGGCACATAACAAGGGGTCCAGTGAGCCTTGACACCCCACAGGTGTTTGACCAATTTTCGTTAAAGTCGGATGTGTAAATGAAAAAAAAAAATTGTGCAGTTTTCCCCCCAAATTTAAAATTTTTACAATGGGTAATGGGAGTAAATGCCCCCCAAAATTTGTAACCCCATCTCTTCTGAGTATGGAAATACCCCTAGTTAGGATGTAAAATGCTCTGTGGGCGAACTACAATGCTCAAAAGAGAAGGAGTCAGATTTGGCTTTTGGAAAGCAAATTTTGCTGAAATGGTTTTTGGGGGGCATGTCGCATTTAGGAAGCCCCTATGTGCCAGAACAGTAAAAAAAAAACACATGGTCTACTATTTTGGAAACTACACCCCTCAATGAACATAACAATGGGTATAGTGAGCCTTTACACCCCACAGGGGTTTGACGACTTTTTGTTAAAGTCAGATGTGTAAATGAAAAAAAAATGTTTTCACTGAAATGCTGTCTTTTCCCCAAATTTTGCATTTTTTACAAGGGGTAATAGGAGAAAATGTCCCCGATAATCCCATTTCCTCTGAGTATGGAAATACCCGATGTGTGGACGTCAAGTGCTCTGTTGGCGCACTACAATGCTCAGAAGAGAAGGAGCGCCATTGGGCTTTTGGAGACAGAATTTGTTTGAAATGGAAGTCAGGGGCCATGTGCATTTACAAAGCCCCCCTTGGTGCCAGAACAGTGAACCCCCCACATGTGACCCCATTTTGGAAACTACACCCCTCACAGAATTTAATAAGGGGTATAGTGAGCATTTACACCCCATTGGCGTTTGACAGACCTGTGGGACGTAAATGCTCACTGTACCCCTTATGACATTCCCTGAAGGGTGTAGTTTCCAAAAATGGGGTCACATGTGGGGGGGGGGTCCATTGTTCTGGCACTATGGGGGCTTTGTATACACACGTGGTCTTCAATTCCGGACAAATTTTCTCTCCAAAATCCCAATGGCGCACCTTCTCTTCTGAGCATTGTAGTGCACCCGCAGAGCACTTTACATCCACATATGGGCTACGTTCTTACTCAGAAGAAATGGGGTTACACATTTTGGGGGGCTTTTTTGCTATTTTCCCTTGTGAAAATGAAAAATTTTGGGTAACACCAGCATTTTAGTGAAAACATTTTTTTTTACCAAAATTTGTCAAACACCTGTGGGGTGTTAAGGTGCACTTTACCCCTTGTTACGTTTCGTGAAGGGTGTAGTTTCCAAAATGGGGTCACACGTGGGTATTTAATTTTTTGCGTTCATGTCAGAACCACTGTAAAATCAGCCACCCCTGTGCAAATAAACAATTTAGGCCTCAAATGTACATAGTGCGCTCTCCCTAATAAGCCTTGTTGTGTGCCCGCAGAGCTTTTTACGTCCACATATGGGGTATTTCAGTACTCAGGGAGAAATTGCGTCACAAATTTTGGGGGTCTTTTTTTCCTTTTACCTCTTGTGAAAAAAAAGTATGGGGCAACACCAGCATGTTAATGTAAAAAATTTTTTGTTTTACACAAACAGGCTGATGTAGACCCCAACTTTTCCTTTTTTGTAAGGGGTAAAAGGAGAAAAAGACCCCCAACATTTGTAGTGCAATTTCTCCCGAGTACGGAAATACCCCATATGTGGCCCTAAACTGTTTCCTTGAAATAAAACAGCGCTCCGAAGGGAGAGAGCGCCATGCGTATTTGAGGACTAAATTAGGAATTACATAGGGATGGACATAGGGGTATTCTACGCCAGTGATTCCCAAACAGGGTGCCTCCAGCTGTTTCTTAACTCCCAGCATGCCTGGACATTCAGTGGCTGTCCGGAAATGCTGGGAGTTGTTGTTTTGCAACAGCTGGAGGCTCTGTTTTGGAAACACTCACTTTATGTACCATAAAAACACTACACTACACCGACACGAAATAAAGGGTAAAACACTACATATACACCCATACCTTTTCATTTTTATTGGGGGGGGGGGGGGGGGGCGACAGTGTAAGAGGGTGTATATGTAGTGTTTTACCCTTTTTTTTGTGTCGGTGTAGTGTAGTGTAGTATTTTTATGGTACATAAAGTGAGTTTCCCGCTAGGAGTTTGCGCTGTGATGGAAAATTTGCCGCACCACAAACTTGAAGCAGGAAACTAACTGTAAACTCGCCAGTGTGAATGTACCCTGTACATTCATATGGGGAGGGGGCAAGCCTCCAGCTGTTGCAAAACTACAACTCCCAGCATGCACTGACAGACCGTGCATGCTGGGAGTTGTAGTTGTGCAACAGCTGGAGGCACACTGGTTGGAAAACCTTCAGTTAAAGGGGTATTCCAGGAAAAAACTTTTTTTTATATATCAACTGGTTCCAGAAAGTTAAACAGATTTGTAAATTACTTCTATTAAAAAATCTTAATCCTTTCAGTACTTATGAGCTTCTGAAGTTAAGGTTGTTCTTTTCTGTCTAAGTAATCTCTGATGACACGTGTCTCGGGAAACGCCCAGTTTAGAAGCAAATTCCCATAGCAAACCTCTTCTAAACTGGGCGGTTCCCGAGACACGTGTCATTAGAGATTACTTAGACAGAAAAGAACAACCTAAACTTCAGAAGCTCATAAGTACTGAAAGGATTAAGATTTTTTAATAGAAGTAATTTACAAATCTGTTTAACTTTCTGGAGCCGGTGGATATATAAAAAAAAGTTTTTTCCTGGATAACCCCTTTAAGTTCTGTTACCTAACTCAGTATTTTCCAGCCAGTGTGCCTCCAGCTGTTGCAAAACTACAACTCCCAGCATGTACTGATCTCTGAAGGGCATGCTGGGAAATGTAGTTATGTAACAGCTGGAGGTACGTAACTACAACTCCCAGCATGCCAAGACAGCATTTGCAAGATCTGAAGGGCCACAGTTTAGAGACTGCTGCACAGTGATCTCCAAACTGTGGCCCTCCAGATGTTGCAAAACTACAAATCCCAGCATGCCCAGACAGCAAAAAGCATTGTGCGAGGCAACTCATTGGCTTCCGTAGTCTGCATCAGAAAGCCAGCCGCACATCATTGCCGCCCACTGCCGCCTCCGTTAGTAAGTGACCTCCGGCGCCGGTCACCGACGGTTCCCCTGCTCTGTCAAGACAACAGTGAGTGGGCAGAACGGGGGGAACTGAACCTTAACCCCCCCGCCCTCGATCTGCTATTGGTTGGTCGCTTCTGACAAACCAATAGCAGGGATAGGAGGGGTGGCACCCCTGCCACCTAACTCCTATCCCTTCAGGGGACCCCCCTTATTTTCCGAGTCAATGAAGACCCGTATCACCGCAAATGGCTGATGTGAATTCACCAGGGTGATTTGCGGCGATCGCCGACGTGGCGTGGTCTTAGGACCCCCCTGGGCATTGGCAAGGGATGCCTGCTGAATGATTTCAGCAGGCATCCCGGTCCGGTCCCCGCCCAGTGCACGGCGGGGAAGGAAATTCCCACCGGCGTACAGGTACGCCCTTGGTCCTAAAGGCTGCAAATTGGTCTTCAGAATCCACCTTCAAGACCTTTTACTTTAGACCTGAACCTCATGTTTCCATGTCATTACTATAATTTCATTTCAAATATTTTATTGTTGTTTTTTAATCTAATTATATATATTTAGATGTATTGTATTGCATATCAGCTTTAAATTTGCATAATGGAAGTCTCCTGTCGTGCCATAAAATTAGAGATTTTCCGAGTCTAGATGATTGAAAATATAGATTTTATTAACGACAGGAGACGAACATTATCCCTCCCTATTAACCCAACCCTATACTACTCATATGTTTATTTTTTCCAGTTTGATGCTTCACCCCAGATGGTATTTCGTTTTGGAAGGTTTATTTCTGCTCATCTTCAAGGAACCGGAATTCTACTTCTGATTCTTTGTTGTCAACTACTTCTTCCATAAAGAAAAGACTATACTACTACTGTTTCCTTCAGACTATTCTAGTTATTTAGTTTATTATATGCTTTACTCTACGATATTTAGTTTATCTTCTTATTTTATAACTTTTAGTTACATGGTACTTTGTTACCTATTTTGTTATTGCTACGCTTTGCACCAAAGAAGAGGAAGTTCATTACCTGTATACACCTTATATCACCTGTGCTGGTTGCAGATTGGTTGTCAGTACATACCTATTTGCATATTACCTGTTTTTGTTTTAAAAAAAAGCTTTATTGTACTTTGTTGCTATGTTTTTTGCTGCTATGTTTTTGTAAAAAAGAAAAGCATATTCGTTAATAAAGCAAGTCGTTAATAAAATCTATATTTTCCATCATCTAGACTAGAAAAATCTCCAATTATTGTCTACAAATCACCAAAAAATGAACTACAAACATGAAGGAAACATCAGTTCTCTTAAAGGTTACCTGTCGCTTTGTCCTAGAGAAAAGTCAAAAGTTTTGATTGACCCGGGGTCTAAGTATTCAGACCCCAAATAATCACTAGAATGAGCAGGGAGGGAAGCGCATGCTGACCAAGACAATCCCATAGACCTATATTGTAAGTTTGTCCTACTTAGCTTGCTCTTCTCCAGGCCCATTCTAGCGGTTGGTCGGGGTCTAAACACTCAGACCCTAACCAAAAGTTTTGTCATGCCTCTACAACATGTCAAAAGTTGTAAATTTTAGTTTTTTTGTTTCTTTTAAGTGACATTGCCTATTTAAAGGTTCTATTTAGCTGCCTATTTATGACCCATGTGGGAAATAGGTAAAATGTTAAGGGGGGAAAAAAGCCTCTACTACAAATCATGGAAAAATGGATAAAGTCATACTCGTAGAACATATACTATGCATAAAGTAAGAGGGCAACATAGAAGTTATTGTATGTACTGTCTTACTTGGTCTCCACAGTGGCTAATGAACATTGCATCCCCCTGTGGTAGGTTTACTATTTTTTTCCTGGAGTTTTTTTTTTTTTTTTATAATGCCACTGCAGTTTTTAAGCCAAAGTCAGAAGTGGATTCAAAGGAATGAGAAGTAGAAACGAAGGACTTATACTTCTCCTTCCTAATGGATCCACTTCTGACTTTGACAGAAAAAAAACCACCAGAAATAACCTGTGTGGAAACCTAGCCTGTCTCTGTTTATGGTAGGAAGTGCCGCTGTGGAGCACATACTGCTGCGCTAACCCATTCATTGAAGTTATTGGTTGAGCAGAGGTTCAAACTGACGTTGTCCACTTATTTATAATCTGATCAATACTGCATTACAGATAGGTACAAGCACTCTCTTAGCACTGCCAAGGCTCTTTATACTTCCTCTGCTCTCAGCTTCTGCCGTTTCATCCTTCGGTTGTAGACATGAGTAATCGGAGACAGGTTGCTAGGGACACGTTTCCTGGCAAGCCTTAAAAAAGCCATTGCATCAAAGGGCAGGTCTAAATACCAGTTTCCATCTATTTGCTGATATTACAAGCAGGATGTAGGCAAGCCACAAGGATAATCGCAATCCCATAAAGCATTATCACTGGATGCATCCTGCTTATAATAGGATGATATCAATTAGGAATAATAAGGTTGATGAGGATTTAGCTTAAAAAAAAATATATAGGTCAAATCTGTAAAAACGAGAGAGATAAAATAATTTATATCAGGCCAGGGTATACACTAGTGCAGTGGTCTCCAAACTGTGGACCACCAGATGTTGCAAAACTACAACTCCCAGCATGCCCGGACAGCAATCTTTTTTCTTAATTTTTTTTTTATTATTATTATTTTTGTTTTCATTATCTTCTTTTTATTATAGAGAAATATGTGGTCTTATGTATTACTTACATGTGGGACTTATTAGTAAAGACTCTATTTGTTTCACCTATTATAATTTGCTTTATTCCCATGATTTGTTATCTCTGTAATTATCATTGCATTATCTGTGCAGACCAATAATTAGTTAATAATGTTTAAATGGGCACTGTTAGAATCAAAAACTTTTTATATGTTGTACATCTTAACAAAATATCTCTTATATACTTTAAAAAAAAAATGTTTTTCATTTTTATAGAATTAATGTCTTTAAAAAAAAAGACCACTAGGGGTCCCCATACAATCCAGAACATAATCGTGTCCGGCTGCACCATCATCTTTGTCATAGCTGAAGCATAAGCTAGGACAAAGACCACTAAGTAAGGGCAGGACTAGCACTTCTTTGTGCCCCTTTCTGTTCAGTTACAGAGCATCCTGCAGTGATTTGATGAGGAGACCCAGCACAGCACAGCAGGGCTGAGTGAGGGTGGACTCAGTGCTTGCCTCAGACACACCCCTTTTTGAGTAGTGAATGTCAGAATGAATGAGCAGCAGAACAGAGGGATTTGTGAGCTAAATACAGAAGCTAGACACGTAAAAAAGACATGTAAAGGATCTGCATGACTTAGTGAGTAACATATAGAAGCATTATTTTTTTCTGTGATATGACACTTACTGCAATATATTTCAGTAGATGGGACTTGATTTAGAAACACTGAGAAATATTTAAGCTACAGCTAACTACACTGCCCCAAAAAATAAAGGGAACACTAAGATAATAGATCTGAATGAATGACCTAATCGTATTAAATACTTTCGTCTTTAAATAGTTGAATGTGCTGGATATGGAGTCACACTCAAAATCCAAGTGGAAAACCACACTACAGGCTGATCCAACTTTGATGTAATGTCCTTAAAACAAGTCAAAATGAGGCTCAGTAATGTGTGTGGCCTCCATGTGCCCGTATGACCTCCCTACAATGCCTGGGCATGCTCCTGATGAGGTGGCGGATGTTCTCCTGAGGGATGTCCTCCCAGATCTGGACTAAAGCATCCGCCAACTCCTGGACATTTTGTCTGGTGTGTATTCCTTGTGCCGGCACTCAGCAGTATACAGCAGCAGTCACTCACATTTTAAGACCAAACCAGAAGCCATCCTTGACAACACCACCCACATGGAGTCTGTTTCTGACCGTTTGAGTGGATACATGCAGATTTTTGGCCTGCTGGAGGGCTCTGGCAGTGCTCCTCCTGTTCCTCCTTGCACAAAGGCGGAGATAGCGGTCCTGCTGCTGGGTTGTTGTCCTCCTACAGCCTCCTCCACATCTCCTGATGTACTGGCCTGTCTCCTGCTCTGGACACTATGCTGACAGACAAGGCAAACCTTCTTGCCACAGCTCGTATTGATGTGCCATCCTGGAGGAGCTGCACTACCTGAGCCACTTGTTGTAGACTTGTAGACTCCGTCTCATGCTACCACTAGAGTGAAAGTACTGCCAGCATTCAAAAGTGACCGAAACATCAGCCAGAAAGCATAGGAACTAAGAAGTGGTCTGTGTTCACCACCTGCAGAACCACTCCTTTATTGGGTGTCTTGCTAGTTGCCTATAATTTCCACCTGTTGTCTGTTCCATTTGCACAACAGCATGTAAAATTGATTGTCGATCAGTGTTGCTTCCTGAGTGGACAGTGTGATTTCACAGAAGTGTGATTAACTTGGAGTTACATTGTGTTGTTTAAGTGTGCCCTTTATTTTTTTTGAGCAGTGTATACATGACCTACACAGATAAGCCCCCCTTTGCCCTTATGTTTTAGAGCATTCAATACTGCAACCTCCTCCTTTAAAGGGGGAACTCTGTTACATACGTTTGGATCCCATATCCACAGGATAAGGGACAAGTGTCAGATTGCAGGGGTCAGACCACTGGGACCCTTTGAGATCTCCTGCCTGGCACCCCGGCTCTCCTCATACATGAAGCGTTGGCTGACATGCCCCCTCCATGTATCTCTATGGGAAAGCCATAGATACAGAGCTTGTATGTACCAGAGTTCCCTGTTTAATTACTGTAGGTACGTACAGGAGGTGCCACTCATTCTACCTGCTTGTCCAAGCCGATGACGTGTCCTGGAAGGTAACCTGCTTCTCGCCAGCTGTTCATAACCAGCAGAACATATTCAGAACATATTCAGAATGGTGAGAAATTCCCAAGTAACTGTAAATTGCTTTGTTGAAAATTATGATATTTTGTATATCCTGCCTTACCCATACCTTTAGTACTTCAAAATGGGTTAATGTGGTGCCTTTCCACTACCGAGTCAAAACCTACTTGGGATGCAATTGTCGTATAAATGCACATTATCCAATAAGTGAACTTGACTAAACATGAAATCCCAAATCTTTGTGCTAGCAATGAACCATGATCTCCAGAGTATTGTAAAATATATTAAATTTACCTCATACTTATACTTATCTGCTTGATTTCTGCTGTTCCCTCAGGAAGGCGTGGGCGGGAGATGATATCTTTGGACAGAGGAGCTCAAGCAACAACTCAAGACTTTATTTTCTGGTGGTTTGGGGTTTTTTTGTATTAAAAAAGGTGCAACCCTTCAATGGTTATACATTTGATTTAATTTAACTCTGTATATACTTTATTTTATCATTGATGTAGTTAATATTATGAATAATAATAATAATCATCATCATCATAATAATAGTGTATTGATGTTTTTATTATTATATTGGTTAAAAAAATGTTTTCATTGTTTTATAAATATAGACTGGAATCTTGAATGTCTTACAATGCATTTGTAAAGTCTTCAGACCCTTTAACTTTTTTCACATTTTGTTACGTTGTGGCATTGTGTTAAAATAAAAATACCTTCAGTGATTAAATTCAGTGGATTGGACATCATTTGGAAAGACACAGCCCTGTCTATATAAGGTCTAACTGCTGACAATGCATATCAGAGCAATAACGAAGCCATGAGCTGGAAGAAACGGCCTGTAGAGCTCAGAGACATTATTGTGTTGAGGTACAGTTCTCAAGAAGGGTAGAATTCTGCAGAATTGATGGTTCCCAAGAGCATAGTGGCCTCCATAAATCATAAATGGAAGAAGTTTAGAGAACTGGCCATCCCAAACTTAGTAATAAGAGGATAAGTGCCTTGGTAAGAGAGATGACAAAGAACCCAATGGTCATTTTTACTGAGCTCTTATAACAATGTGTGCAGATAGGAGAAACTTTCAGAAGATCAACCATTACTGCAGCCTCCGCTAATCTGGGGTTTAAAGTAGCGTTTCCTCAGTAAAAGACACATTAAAGCCACCTGAAGTTTTTAAAAAGCGCCTTAAAGGTCTCTCTGACTGTTAAAACCAAGATTGACCTTTTTGGCCTCTGTTCAAAGCTTCATGTCTGGATAAAATCAGGCACTGCTAATAATCTACCCAATACCATCTCGCAGTAAAGCATGGGGGTAGCATCATCATGCTGTGGTCCTATTTCTCTGTGGTTAGGACAGGGAAATTGTTAGGGTTGAGGGAAAGCTGAACGGCACAACGTACAGAGATATTCTTCATAAAAACCTGATCTAGAGTGCTCCGGACCTCAGACTAGGTTGAAGGTTCACCTTCCAACAAGACAATTACCCTAAGCACACAGCCAAGATAACACAGGGGTAGCTTAGGGACAACTCCGTGAATGTCCTTGAGTGGTCCAGCCCAAAATTCAACCCAAATTGGCATCTCTGGAGAGATCTGTATAGGTCGACACCGACTGTTCCCATCCAACCTTATAAAGTTTGATAGGATCTGCAGGGAAGAATGGCAGAAAATCCCCAAATCCATGTGTGTGAACCTTGTGGGGTCACCCTCAAGAAGACAGGAGACTGGAATCACTGCCAAAGGGGCTTCAACTAAGTCCTGAGTAAAGGGTCTGAATACTGCAATATTTTGCGTTTTCCTTTTCAATAAATTAGCAAAGATTTCTCACATTCTGTTCTCACTTTGTCATTGCGGGGTATAGAATGCAGAATGATGGAAGGGAAACTTGAATTTTCTTTTTAATTTTACAATGGTACAACAAAAACAAAAATGTAAAAAAATATATTAAAAAAGTGACTTTCCAAATGCATTGTACATAACAATTCAGTTAATAATATAACCGAAAGCTAAATTTGGCACATAATAAAATAATAACACAATCATCATGATTCCAATGATATCAATGGAAGTCGAATACAAAAAATAGTGCAGCTCACAATTACAATTAAACACTGGCCGAGGTGGAATGGGCGAAACCCCTATACCCAGGGTGTGATATATTGGGATCGAAATTGTAAAAGACAAACCCACACCTCAAGGACAGTGATAATAATAAAGATTCAATAATAAATATTGGCTGAGACCGTGCTTCCAGCACGGTCTCAGCCGATATTTATTATTGAATCTTTATTATTATCACTGTCCTTGAGGTGTGGGTTTGTCTTTTACAATTTTGATCAATGGAAGTCTGTCTGAGAGATAGGGGTGTGAGATGCTGGAGTGCACTGCAGCACTGAAATGGTTACACTGAGACTCATGACATCACCGCTATAGATGTTCGGAAGCTACTACTCAACCCCGGCTAATGTTACCATCATAATCTGATTGAACTAATATACACGGAATCCACATCAGAGGTTAGCAACGACAGCCTGGCACCTCCGGATATGGATTTATTTGATTATACCAAGCATGGAGGCTGAACATTGCACTTTGAAGGTTTTTTTTTTATATCGTCGTATGTGTTTTCTATCCTTCTCTCAGAATTCTCTGACACCACAAACACCTTCATCCCGGTAACTCTCATCTAATGCTTAGATTCAGCGGCTGCTGTCTTTAGATTTCAGCAGGGAGCCCCATACTGTACCAATGTGCTCTTCCTGACACATTACGTAATGATAAGACTGGGCTGCTAGGTGTGAGAGTCACCCAGATGCTGTATTTTTAGGCTGCAAGTAAATCCTCTTAACCGTTCGTGTACGGAATGAAATTGCTGGAGCTGCCAGAAATGTATCTCTAAGGCTGAGTTTCCACTTGGTTTTTTTTCTGGTGTTTTTTGGATATCTGCTGCTGCAGTTTTTGAGCCTAAGTCAGAAGTGGATCCATAAGGGAGGAGAAGTGTAAGTCCTTCCTTTATATGTCCTATTCCTTTTGAATACACTTCTGGCTTTGGCTCAAAAACTGCCAGAAAAAGTGGAAACTTAGCCTAAAACCAGATAACTGCAGCAGGAGGATATGAATTAATTCCCATAGATTGATAAAGACTAATGATAAAGGGATCTTCAGAAATTCCCTTCTCCACTGACTCTTAAAGCGGCAACGCTGTTTCTTCTCAGAGAACAAATGTACCATTTCTATACAGGTCGATACTCAGAGCAACAGTGCTTTCTTAGCTCCATGGCACCAACATGATCAGTGGCGGTGTACAATAAGAAGACGGTAGACACAGGGGTTATATACCAGGACATCACTGCTCTCCAGCCCTTACCTTAAGCCCTCTGATCTCCCCTAGATGCAGCTGCAGTCTCCTATTCACCTCCCGGATCAGATTGCTGTGATCCAGCATAGCACTCATCTTGTCAACCTCTGCCCTTCGGAGTCGGACAATCAGCTCCTCCTTAGTCCACTTCATTAGCTCCTCATCAGAAACCTTGGCAAGGTCTTCTACCAAACTTTCCCCAACAACCTTTGCCATTTTTGCTTTGGACTTTTTCTCCACTTTTTTAGGATAATCCCCTGCTGGGACTCACTGCTCAATCTCCCAACACTGTGTTTGCTAGAGGAAACCAAAAAAAAAAAAAAAAAGGTTCTCAACAGAGACAAGCAGATCCCTGGGTGACTTCTAAATTTTGCAAAAAATGAAGGAACCCCTTCAGAAAGTCCATTCTTTTCCAAGCCATTCTATTCATGGGGTGTTTGCTTGCCATCAATTCTTCTCTTGGGGAAAAAAATAAATCCATAAAACCGCAGATTAAAATCCTAGAATAAAATAACCATAGTGATCGGAAAAGCAGCTTTTAGGAATCAATTACTCTACTTTAAAGCATCTGCAGGCTCCTCTCATGTCCTCATGGCTAGAGCTTTACTGCAGTAGAATGAATGAGAGCATGCAGATGCTGCTGCCGGCATGCCTGTGTGGATCTTCTCTGCTGGGCTGCAGTGGCAATGTTCTTGACTTGGAAAAGAGTTCCATTGCCTGCAGCAGACACAAGACACTCTGGCTGCTGTTGCTGATGCTGATAATACAGCCCGACTGAGCTGACCCTTTCCTCTTCTTTGCTGACAAATTTGCAGGCTGGTCTCTAATGTAGGTTCACCTGCGCCATCTGGTGGCCACTTTGGTTAATCTCTCTGGAAATGCAATGAATTCAACTCAACAAGGGAGATTGTAATGAACTAAAGGACACTTATCCTCTGAAAATAATTAAAAAGTGTTTATGTCTATTAATGTTACATTATCGCTGCTTCCGGTTACATTGTTAACATTTATATCCAATGCAATGCATTGACCTTTTCCCATAAGGGTTTCCCTGAATTTGCCATCATAAATTTTCCAAGAATGTTTCTACCAGTTAATCTGTGAATGGCTGAGATGTTATAAAAGGAAAACAAAGTTACAAAGTTATATTGATTCTGAAACTTTGATTTACCAGATTGTGTCCTGTGTTAAAATCTCCATAGCGCAACTGCTGGTGGGGAAGGAGCATTGGAAAGGAGAAACATTGTTTCTCATATCTGAGATTGGGGTAGAGATTTCTCAGTATCAATGCAAAGATATGAGCTGGGACAGCAAAACACAAGAAAATAAAGCCAAATGACAGACCAGTTCAAGAGCTGATATACAGAAACAAACAAATAGTTAAACGCTTAGGGTTCATCCACTCTGAGGCATTCCATCGGCAGGATTCGGATGTGAAATTCAGTTTGCAGCAGTCCCCCATTCTGCTATTCTGTTCATATTGTAGAATTGCTGCAGCAGAATTCCACCAGCGGAAAGTACATCCGCTTAAAGGGGTACACCAGTGGAAAACATTCATTTGAAATCAATTGGTGCCAGAAATTTATATAGATTTGTAAATTATTTCTATAAAAAAAATATTAATCCTTCCAGTACTTATCAGCTGCTGTTCACTACAGAGAAAGTTCTTTTCTTTTGGAATTTATTTTCTTATCTGTCCACAGCGCTCTCTGCTGACACCTCTGTCCATGTCAGGAACTGTCCAAAGCAGGAGCAAATCGTCATAGCAAACCTCATAGCAAGCTGAATGTCTGTAGTGTGGACGAGCCCTTAGGGTGAATTCTCACATTGCAGAATCATTTTAAAAAAATTCCACAAGTAAAAATCTTATTCATATAGGTAAAAGGGACTTTCCCTGCAGCATGTCTAGGAATTGTTGCAAGCCTCATCTAGAGGAATGGGACAGCTGTGAAATTTCTGCAAAAATGTTGCCACATGTAAAGATTTCCAAAACCTGGTCTAGCTAAGAAATATGGCCAAAATGAGATTTGGCAAACATACGAACTTTGCCAAACGTTCTTAGTGCGAGCCTTCCAATTGCACTATATATAGATAAATACATGGTGTTTTGGTGTGATTCCAGCATAGGATGAGGAAGTAGAAACACTGAGATGATGTCAAGGTAGCCCAGAATACTTGCAGCTAGCAGCAAGAACATGGGACCGTAGGTTAGCCAATCATTGCTTACATACAGCTCCCACGTCAATTAGGAGATAGCATAGGCATGGGTCTAAGGGACTGATCTTGGAGAGTCTGTTTCACAATTTTACCAGCATTTTATGTTTTTTAGTGAAAACAGAGTATTTTTAAGCTGGGTTTAATAAATAAATAAATAAAAACAAAGAAAAAAACTGCATTTCTAGACGTGAGAATGAAAGTTGACTGGCAGTTTCTCCATCACTTGACTAGTGTGTGAATGTGGAAAGAGTACCCTTGCCTTGATCTTTGCCAGTAAGAATGTTGGTGGAAGTACCAGCACTGTGGGCATAACACATTTGCATAGGCCCAGTTTAGGTGGTAGCAGCAGCCAGATGCCTAGTGGTAGTGGCAGCAGCAGCAGCAAGTGAAAGGTTTCTATATCATCCAGGGGTTGTGTTGTTTCAGGGGATAATACGGCCACTGTAGACTGGTTCCTCCGTCCTTATCTTAGGAGGAGTCCAACGATATGATGTTAAGCCAGGTGTTCGGGATGATGATGATGAGTTTGATGATGAAGATATAGTTTTGGACAGGACATGGGAACCAGGTGACCAGGAGGTGACATGTTCAGAGCAGGAGGGTGCTGGTACTGTTAGCGATGAAGAGCGGAGTGGTGGAGCGGTGCTACAGTTACCACTAGCTCACTACCCTGCTGTCCGCTGGCTACTACAACTACCACCAGTCCACCATTGCCTGCTATCTGCTGGCTAATACAACTATAAGCAATCTACTACACCTGCTATCTGCTGGCTACAGCTACCACTAGCATACCACTGCCTTCTGCCCGCTGGATACTAATAGCACTAGTTCACCACCCCTGTTGTCTACTGGCTACAACAACTACCACCAGTCTAACACTGCCTGCTGTCTGCTGGATACTACAACTACAACCACTGTGTCACCAATACTGTTCCAACTCCCAAAAAGTGCAAATTTTGGAATGCTTAGAAAAATAAATTGCGTATTCCAAAACCTCTGTGTGCATTTTAACACTGGCAGGCATCTGCAAACAATCAGAAATAACTTTTGCATGCTTTTTAACAATAAATAAAGGTGCATAAACTAAGCTGTTAGCCACCACATATCACCGTAACTTTGACATTAACTTAGCATTAAAACCACTTTAAAACTATTTCTATGTGACCCTATCAGTGTTCAACAGGGCTTTAAAGCTCTTAGGCAGTGTAATGCATGCGTTATGAGGGTTATTGCATTGTGGGTTCTTCTAGAACTTATTTGCTGTGAACCAAATTTTTTTGAAAAGTTCTGCAGCCTTGAAGAACCAAACTTTTCCAAAGTTTGCTCAACTTGACCCAAAAAGCACATCAAAAATGCTCTAAAAAACATTCTGTGTAAACATAGCCTTGAACTTAGATAATAATCATAAAACCTTGTTGCATATTCACGTTGCAGGGGAAATACCCGGACTTATATTGCCAGAAACTTTCAGCGATTGAGTAGAAAACTATGTGGCGCATGTATGTCCTTGAAAATCGTAGCTAAAGATTCAAGTGCCCTGTCATGTTGGGCAGGGATAGAGTGCAGCCCTAGTCTTGCCCACTCCCTCTGTCCCGGCCTACTTGCGTACCTGTCCTAAGTAACGGGTCCACAACCACGGAGAAAATCCCTTCCTAAATTAGTGAAGGACAGTCAAAAAGTCAAAAAAATAAAATACAAAACAGTAGGATGTCTGAGAATTAGCTGGATACACACAAAACTAACAGAAATAAAACTAAACACACACACAGGAAGTGAAGTCCAAACAAGCCGAGTCTAAGACAGGAGATTATGGGGTACAATAACGGAGAGCCAAAGAGAAGTCTAGAAATGAGCCAAAAGATCACAAAACCAGATAAGACAAAAATATACAGAGAATGCTAGCTACAGTATAAGAACTTTAACAGGCGAGGCATGAGTGAAAAATGCTTCCTTATATATCCCTGTGCTGCTAGCAGGAGGATCCTAATAGGTTCAGCAAGCTGAACCACACCCAGCAACACAGAAGCGTAGTCCCAGCAACTAAAACAAACAACAGGGCTAGAAAGCATTAACCCTATGGGTTCTGGCAGAACCTGTCATCACATGCCCTCTTACAAAAGTTCAGTTCATACCCCCTCCCACCTATGAAAAAAAAAATCTCTACCTATATACAACTGTGTATACATCACATGAGTAAACACATGTACCTATCAGGCATAAATAATACAGACATATATTGAAAATAATAAAAATGACAAATTTGCCACCCTTAAATGGGCACTGTCAGATTCAAAAACTTTTAATATGTTGTACATCTTGACAAATCATTAACCTTTCTTATATACTTCATAAGAAAATTGTATTTCCTTTTTATTGAAATCATGACTCATGAAATCATTGCTTTGTCCAAGCTGAAGCACAGGCATGGACAAAGTGTAGTGAGTGACGGTGGGCTAGCATTTCTTTGTGCTGTCTCCTGTCTGATAGTACTCCTCTGAGCTCTCTCCTGTCTGATAGTACTCCTCTGTGTTCTCTCCTGTCTGATAGCACTCCTCTGTGCTCTCTCCTGTCTGATAGCACTCCTATGTGCTCTCTCCTGTCTGATAGTACTCCTCTGTGCTCTCTCCTGTCTGAGAGCTCAGTGGAGTACTATCAGACAGGAGAGAGTACAGAGGAGTACTGTCAGACAGGAGAGAGCACAGAGGAGTGCTACCCTGCCCTCACTTACTGGACTTTGTCCATGCCTGTGCTTCAGCCTGGACAAAGCCTTGATTTTATAAGCTATGATTTCTATAAAAAGGAAATACAATTTTCTTCTGAAGTATATTAGAAAGGTTAATGTTTTGCCAAGATGTACAACATATAAAAAGTTTTTGTATTTGACAGTTCCCCTTTAAGGCTAAATTTCCACACAAGAAGAAAAACTGCCACTACTTTCTGCAATGTTTTGCCATTTTTCAGGTGTTTATTCAGGTGTTTTTTTCATGCTTGTATGGAAACACATTTTTTTTTTAAACCTATAGCAGTTTTTTTTAATACATTCTGGGTGTCAGAGCCTGAAAAGGGTACCACACCATGTGTCGGATGCCGAGCGCCCGGCCCACAGAAAGTAAAGAGGTAAGTAGTTATTCATAACATCACTACTTACCTCCGCTGGCTTTACAATATGCACCACTGTAAACTGTACCTGCTCATAGCAGAGCTAAGCTGTGCCCACAGCTGTACAGCCACGGGTACAACTCAGGTTAAGCAGGAGCTATACATTGTATAGCTTCTGTCCAGCAAGAACATACAGTAAACTAACAATCTGTATAGATTACTGCTGGGCTATAAGATGGCCCAGCAATGAAAGAAAAGCTGCACTGCTGTACCGTTCAATTTAACTATTTTGTCAACAAACAGTAAAGCAGTGATCTATACAGTTCACTGTTTTACTGTAACAAGTTAAGAGTTAACTAGCATTGCAGAGTAGTGCTAGCTAACTCATTGGGGGTATATAGTAAACAGCCACCTATCTAGATGTCTGTACACTATTATACAGTGAGGTTAGTGGATAGGTCCCGCACCACTTGAGAAACCTTGGCGTGGTGTGCGTGCTCAGGTATGTCCTTCATATAAGGATATACTGGCTAATGTCTCAATTTTACATCAGTTTTGAGGATTAACTAATGTCATTGTATACATTTACCACAGGAGTGAACCCACATTGTGGTCCATAGGTGCGGGTCCTCTACTCCAATGTATGTGCACAATTGCACTTGGGGTTGAGCACCTGTTATGACCTCGAGACTACGTTTATGTAATTGTTTAAAGTTAGTCATGTTGTACGCATCCACATAGACGTTCATCAGGTGTCAGGATGTGATTGTGGTACTTGTGACCGTCTGCAGGCATCCTCCATTGTATGCAATTTTTGCTGGGGATCACCCATAGCAACGGTTAACAAGTGCAGGACCTCCACCCCAGAAAAGGTGCACAATTGCACTTGGGGTTGAGTTTCCTGTTATAGCCATGTCCATGCAAATATAAGCCGGCAAGCGTCTTTTAAGGCTTATACTAATGTGCCCTTTTATCTTATCGGGTATTGTGGTCCATAGGTGCGGGTCCTCTACTCCAATGTATGTGCACAATTGCACTTGGGGTTGAGCACCTGTTATCACCTCGAGACTACATTTATGTAATTGCTATACATTGTATATCTCCTGTCCAGCAAGAGCATACAGTAATCCAACAATCTGTATAGATTACTGCTGGGCTATACGATTGCCCAGCAATGAAAGAGTAAAGCTGCACCGCTGTACAGTTCAATTTAACTATTTTGTCAACAAACAGTAAAGCAGCGATCTATACGGTTCACTGTTTTACTGTAACGAGTTAAGAGTTAACTAGCATTGCTGAGCAGTGCTAGCTAACTCATTGGGGGGTATATAGTAAACAGCCACCTATCTAGATGTCTGTACACTATTATACAGTGAGTAGAAGATCACTCACCCACCACCATTCCTAGTCCAGCCTGGTACTGTGTAGCCTCACCTCTAGTGATGATGTCCCTAGAGGTGGAGTTAAACATGAAGATGACAGCTAGAACTTGGGTGGTAGGTCACGCTCTGTTCATATTGTGTGTTTTAAGCATACCTTTATATTTAAAATGCATGTTATAAATGTATAATATGAACAGACCCTTTATAGTGGTATTCCCCCTGTTTTTATTATCAGCCAGATACCAACCAAGCAGTAAAAGCCTGACGTTACCAGGATGGGTGATTTTTAACCACAATTGTACAAATCACATTAAGACAATGGAAATAGCAGCAGGAACAGCTGAAATGCTATAGAAATGTGTGGGAAAAAAAACATTAAAAATGTAATGTGAGAACACAGCCTAAAGACTTCATAAACCACCTAAATTGTGATTAAAGGTCAAGTCACTTTCACTTAATGGCAATATTTCTCAAAAACACACTTTCAATAATAAAACACATTAAAACTGCACATAGTGTGAACTAACCTTAACCCACTTATGAGTCCAATGACCACAGTCTATTTTAATAAGATGATCAGTGAGGGGGATGGGAGTTGGACCTCCATCAATCTGATATTAATGGGCCAATCTAAGACTAGGCCATCAATATTAAAGTTCTGAAAAAAAACAAAAAAAGTCAGGTCCAGCCTCTGAGGTTTCAGACTCCAAATTTTTTAAGTCATAGATATAGCCCTTAGGCTCACTCATTCACTAGTTAAATTGAAAAAATAAAATAAAAAAAATAACCTAATTGAATTATCCCCATTATTATGTTCACGTCTCATGCATATAACCAGTAGGTTGCTGAGCACGAGCACACTGAAACTGACACCATCTTTATCTGCACTATAGATGTAATGAAGTTTGTATGACTATGGTATTGTCACTTTCATCGTCTGCTTGCACGTCTGCCCCTTTTCGTTTATAAAACACTTAACAAATTTATACTGCTGAAAAGTAGAAATTGAATTGCTTCAAAGTCATTAAACCATATTTAAATTTATGGGCAATGCCGAAACCCATCATAGTTGAAGATGTCATTAAAAAGGACAATTGTTCTTGCCAATATCTTCAGCCAAATAAACTTTCAATTGTCAGCAGTCATTTGGGACAAGATGGCATACTATCAAACTATTTTGCTGATGGTTGAAAATGTTGACACTAACTTGATTCTTTATGAGGTAGTTTATGCCAACCTTGAAAATCAACATTTCTAAGGTTAGTAAAGGGCAGTAAGTAGATGCTACCATAGCAAATTATTGCAAATTGGCTCCTTACTGCAATACATTCACACAGGTATTCAGTCTTTAAAAGTAAACTGTCAGCTTGCTCCCCCCACACTAACCAGCGGTACTAGCTGGTAGTGTGGGGGACGCTGATCAGTTTGATGCATACCATGCCCTGATCCGCCGCGCCATTCACCCATTATCTTCTTTCTTCTTGATATGCAAATTAGCTGCTAACTGGCACAGGCAAGGTTACTGCCTTCATCTGGTACTGTGACGTAACCACCGCCCAGCACGCAGCACCTTCCGGCTTATGAATATTCATGTTCTCCCTAATCATCTCCCTCTCCTCCCCACTGATTTCAGGACTCCACTGCACATGTGCTGGCTTTCTGTCTACACCCGGAAGCCACTTGGAGTCCTAAAATCAGTGGGGAGGAGAGGAAGATGATGAGGGAGAACATCAATATGCATAAGCCGGGCAGTGATGCGGGCCGGGCGGCGGTTACGTCACAGTGCCAGATGAACCCTGCCTGTGCCAGTTAGCAGCTAATTTGCATATCAAGAAAGAAGATAACGGGCGAACGGCCCAGCAGATTCGGGTATGGTTTGCATCAAACTGATCAATGTCCCTAGCAATACCACCTAGTACCGCTGGTTAGTGCGGAGGGAGCAAGCTGACAGTTTTCCTTTAAGTCAATTACAGTGTTGCTGTTGCATTGTCCCAGCTGTAGGCCCGATGCACCGCTGCTATGTTCCTTATATTAAAAAGAAGATATACTATAAATAACAACCGAACTGCAAATTTACTGAACTATCCATGGATTAAATCCAAGGTTTTTTTTTAGCTTCTGTGGAACTGGAACTGTATCAAAGGCTTTGCAGAAATCCTGATAGGAAAAATTCATATAACCAGCTTTATCCAACACTCTTGTGACATAATTTTCCCATCAGTAATTACATGTTGTTTGAAATCCAAAACATTGTTCAGTTTTCTGTGGTCAATTGTGCTACTATATATGTCAAGTTAAAGGGGTACTCCGCCCCTAAACATGTTATCCCCTATCCAAAGGATAGGGGATAATGTGTCTGATCCCGGGTGTCTCACCGCTGGGAACCCCCACGATCTCCCTGCAGCATTCAGCGTTTGTTTAGAGCATCGGGTGCAGTGCCGGAGGCTCATGATGTAACAGCCACGCCCTGCTTGCCAAGCCCCCTCCCATAGACATACATTGAGGGGGCAAGGCCATGACATTACAAGCGGGGTGTGGTCATGATGTCACGAGCCTCCGGCCCACATCGCCAGTCATCCGGCACGGAGCAAAGTTCGCTCTGTGCACTGGATGTCTGGGGTGCCGCAGCCGAGATCCCCTGCCATCAGACATCTTATTCCCTATCATTTGGATAGCGGATAAGATGTCTTGGGGTGGAGTACCCCTTTTACTGTCCTGTAGTAAGCATTTTTCTAATTCCCTTTTTATGAACAAATACAACATTGCACACTCCCCATTTATTAGGAACATCAACCTTAAAGGAGTACTCCGGCACGCATTTTTTTCTTTTTATTCTGTCCGGGCTGCAAAATAAAAGAAAATACACTTTCTCTTATCTGCCATGAGCCCCCGGAGCTCTGGTACACTCCGGTACAGGTGTTCGGTCCTCGGGCTGCATTCTTCTTACTTCCTGTTAGCCCGGCACGTCACATGGAGCTTCAGCATATCACCGGCCGCATGTCCCGCCTCGGCCGGTGATAGGCTGAAGCTCCGTGTGACGTGCCGGGCTAACAGGAAGTAAGAAGAATACAGCCCGGGGACCGAACACCTGTACCGGAGTGTACCGGAGCTCCGGGGGCTCGTTGGCAGGTAAGAGAAAGTGTGTTTTCTTTTATTTTGCAGCCCGGACGGGATAAAAGGAAAAAAGTGCACGCCGGAGTACTCCTTTAACCCCTAGACAATAAAGAGCATACATGTATGACCTTACCGTCTGGACTAGAGATGAGCGAATTGAAGCAGACGAACCCGAATTTGTTACGAATTTCAGGAAATATTCTATTCGCAATGAATGCGAATATCACCGTGATTTTATTGCGCGAATCGCTTCATTAAACTCCATTTTACAGCGTTCCAGGCTCCAGGACACCTAAAATGGCGGATCCACATGTCAGTACATGGGGCAGGGGATGCCTGGAAGGCGGGAAGGCAAAGCGGAAAGGGAGGTAGGCGGGATGACCCTGAATAACATGCAGGATGCAGCCTATCAGCATTCAGTCACCCCTGTGATGTCACAACCCTATGTAATCGTCAGCCATTTTGCGGCTGCTCATTTCATGCCAAACACAGCAGAGTGATAGGACAGACTACGAGTCTCTATGTGTTACACAGACATGCTGAATTAATCGTAGCGCAGCGTTCCACTTCCAACTGCTAGTCACATCAGCTTTGTGGACAGAGAGCAGTGCTTGTTCTCACTGAGAAGGATTTTTACGCCAGCCATGAACCTCCCAGTAACTTAATTCAGCATTTTATCAGAAAGGGGCAGATAGGTTTTTGTTGCCTCATATAGTTCAACAAGCTGCCTGAACTTCATGAACCGTATCACAGGAGGCAGGAATGATTTTTCAGCGCAATTCTGTGTATTTTTTCCACAAGAAATCATCGGCTGCTTATACTAGTCTGTAGACGGTATAATAACCAGCAGTTCACTCCATTCTTAAGACAGAGTGCAATTTTGGGTTTGAAACACATTTTTTTTTGTGGTGCTGCACTGTTTTGCCCTTCTGCTGTTGTGCAAAAATACGTTTTTTCAGCAGACTGTAGTGCATTTTTCTGCCCTCATACGTGCATACCACATACCTACATCAAAGCAGTCTAGTATTTTGTAGCTGTAAATCTGTAACAAGTCTAGATACTGGGAAAGTCCAGGCAAAAGTAATCACCGGCTGTTTTTTTTCAAAAATATGTTTTACATGTGTACTGTAGCGCATTTTTTGTCCTCATACGTGCCTACCACATACCTACATCTAAGTAGTGCACTTTTTTGTACCTGATAATCTGTCAAGGGCCTACATACTGTGAAAGGACAGCCAAAAGTACTCATTAGCAGGTGTTGTACTCAGATACTTTTTAAAGTGTACTGTAGAGCATTTTTCTGTCCTATTACGTGCATACCACATACCTACATCAAAGCTACTATTTTGTAGCTGTAAATCTGTAACAAGTCTAGATACTGGGAAAGTCCAGGCAAAAGTAATCACTGGCTGGTGTTTTACAAAAAAAAGGTTTTCCAAGTGTACTGTATCGCATTTTTTTGCTCTCATACGTGCATTCCACATACCTACATCTAAGTAGTGCATTTTTTTTGTACCTGTTAATCTGTAACAAGCCTACATACAGTGAAAGGCCAGGGAAAGTAATCAGTGGCTGTTGTTTTATGAAAATACGTTTTCCCAGTGTACTGTAGCGCATTTCTCTGCCCTCGTCAGTGCATGCCGCATACGTACATCTAAGTAGTGTACCATTTTGTACCTGTTAATCAGTCAAGAGCCTACATACTGTGAAAGTCCAAGCAAAAGTACTATTCGGCTGGTGTTGTACTCAGATCCTTTTTTAAGTGAACTGTAGAGCATTTTTCTGCCCTCATCAGTGCAAACCACATACGTACATCTAAGTAGTGTACTATTTTGAACCTGTTAATCTGTCATGGTCCTACATATTGTGAAAGTCCAGCCAAAAGTGCACACCTGCTGCTGTTTTAGACAAATACTGTTTTATGCGTAGTGAAGCATATTGTACTCTCCTCATATATGCACTAAGTATTTCAGGCAGAGAAGTAGAGGAGTGGCAGAGGCCTAAATCCTTCAGGAAGAGGTCGCAGCAGACTAGGGGCGAGTGGCAGCAGGAGTTGCAGCGAGAGGCCTGAGCTCCTGTTATCAGCTAGTGGGCGTGTCTCGACCAGCAACCCATCTGCCATCGTCGATTGGTTAACACAGTCATCCACTTCATCACAAGTGACATCTGACACCCCAGTCAACAGTCCTCAGACACAACCCTCAGTTGGCATGGCCTGGGAGCAGTCTCTGTCGTCCCATTGCCTCTGTCCTATGCTGGTCCCTTTCCTATAGAAGTATCTTATGCTGTGGGTTTAGCTCCACTGTTCACTGAGGACAATCTAATAGAGGACAGTCAGCAGCTACTACCCAGCCAAGAAGTGGAGGAGACATCTGCCACTTCCTCCGCTAGGCGGGCAAGTAGTGATGAGGAGAGTGATGTGGGAGGTGGTGATGCCAGGGTTCAGGGTCCTGAAGCAGACACTGTTGAGGAACCTGAGGAGGACATCAGTGATGTGCAGACACTTGTTGATGATGATGAAGCCGATCGCAATTGGGAGCCGGGTGCAGAATGGGCTTCATCATCATCAGGAGAAGAGAGTTGCAGGAAATTCTGGAGCCAAACGTGCCCAGGGAGACCATGTGCTTCGCGGCAGCCTACCTTCCTAGGAGGTAGTGGAACAGGGGTTCCTGGAGATGGCGGCAGTAGCAGTCAATTAGTGTGGACTGTTGGTGGGAAAATCGGCTACTCAGCGGTGTGGCAGTTTTTCATCAAGCATCCGGAGGAGGTTCACATAGCCACATGCAAAATATGTCGGCAGATGGTGAAGCAAGGCCAGGGTCCCAATGTTGGTACCACAACCCTGCGTCAACATATGCTTCACCACCATAAAGAGGCCTGGGAGAACCGTGGCTCCGATGTACCGGTCCAGCCTGCTGCATCACCCATTGGCACGCCGCTCCCTCTTTCAGTCAGCCAAGGCTCCACCACCTCAGCCGAAGGGAGCTTTGTGTCATACCCTCCTTCTGTTGCTCCAGATGCTCCTGCTTCTCCCACTTTTAGTCAGCCATTCCGCCAACAATCTATCCACAAAGCCATGTCCAAGAGACAACAGTATGCGCCCACTCATCCAACAGTGCAGAAGCTGAATGTGCTCCTGTCTAAGTTGCTGATGCTGCAGTCCCTCCCTTTTCAAGTGGTGGACTCTGCATCCTTTCAGAGAATGATGAGAAGATGGGGCAGTCCTTGAGCCTGTCGGTGTGTACCAAAGTGCACGGCAGCACTGAGGTCTGGAGCAGTAACTACGGTGAGGGACAATACATGTCCTTTATGGATCACTGGGTGAATGTGGTTCCTGCAAAGCCACAACCCCAACTTGGACAGGTCACGCCGCTGCCTCCTCCACGCTCTCAGGCAGTTGGTCCTGTGACAGTGTGCGACTCCGCCTCCTCAGCCTCGACTGCCCGGACAAATCTCAGTGGCCCTTCAGCATACCATGTGTGCAGGGCATGGCGGTGTCACGCTGTTCTTCACATGGTTTGCCTTGGTGAAAAGAGTCACACAGGGAACGAACTGCTAAAAGTAAAGAAATTGAAGCATGACTTACTCCAAGAAAACTGGAAATGGGAGACATGGTCAACGACAATGGGAAGAACATCTTGGCCGTGCTGCGACAAGGAAGGGTGAGCCATGCGCCCTGCATGGCACACGTGTTAAATCTGGTTGTCAAGCAGTTCCTGAAGTGTTCCCACCATTTGCAATTGACATCCTAGAAATGGGAAGGAAACTTTGCATGCACTTCAGCCACACGTACGCCGCAAAGCACACCCTCCTTCAGCTGCAGCGTCAGAATGGTATCCCCCAACATAGTCTGATTTGTGACGTTGACACATGTTGGAATTCCACCCTCCATATGTTGGACTGACTGTACGAGCAGAGAAAAGCCATCACCGATTTCTTGATGATCCAAGAGGATACGGGTACTCCCCTGTGTAACTTCAATGTGAACCAGTGGCAGCTCATACGTGACACCTGCCGTTTGCTAAGGCCCTTTGAGGAAACCACATTATATGTAAGTTCGCCAGGATTACAGGATGAACGACGTCATTCCACTGCTTCATTTCCTACAAGTGTTGGAAACGATGGCTGGTCAGGGCAATGGAGACTTTGCGCCTACATCTCATGGCCACATGAGCCCTGTGGGGGCTGAACTGGAGGAGGAGGAGGATGAGGGGCATAGTGGAGGTCAGTTTAGGTTTCATGAGATTGGCGGTGTTTCTAGTCATCTGACAGGAGAGGAGGAGCATGATCAACTAGAGGAGCTGGAGGGTTTTGAGGAAGGCGAGACAGAGGACCCAGACACACCGTGGCAGTATGCAGTGGAGATGGAGGCAGGGAGTCCCTCCGAGTCACTTACACAAATGGCACGATGCATGCTCAGATGCTTGCGTAGTGAACGCCGAATAGAGATGTCACAAATTGTTCGCCCGCAAACAGTTCCCAGCGAACTTAGCATGCTCGCGTTCACATCGCTGGGCGAACATATGTGAAGTCGATCCGCCCCTTATATTTTAACATTGCGGTAAACTTTGACCCTGTGAGTCAGAGTCAGCAGACACATTACAGCCAATCAGCAGCAGTCCCTCCCTTCCAGACCCTCCTACCTCCTGCACGGACGCCATTTTACCTTCATTCGGCATGCTGCAGGCTTAGAAAGTGGACGGACAGAGAAGCTGCTCCTGCTGTAATAGGGAAAGCGATAGCTAGGTTGCTGCTAGGTGGTGTCTCTGGATATATCTCTGGATATATAGGTCTTTGACACATAAAAATTATATGCACATGATCAGGATTGGGTCCTGAGTAACATATCACTTTTTTTCTTTTTTTTTTTGCACGATGACAGGTACGCTTTAAGGACAGCACCCAAAAAAGCCCTTTTTAGGGCTCAAATAAAAGTCTGTGTGTCTTGCAACAGCTGGAGGCACCCTGGTTGGGAGGGAACTGCTGGTTAAAAGGGGTAGTCCAGTGTAAAACTTAAGTTCCTTCAAGCAACTAACTACAGTATTAAAAGGGCTATAAGTTCAGTCCGTGTGTCTTGCAACAGCTGGAGGCACCCTGGTTGGGAGGGGACAGCTGGTTAAAAGGGGTACTCCAGTGTAAAACTTAAGTTCCTTCAAGCAACTAACTATTGCATTAAAAGGGCTATAATTTCAGTCCGTGTGTCTTGCAACTGCTGGAGGCACCCTGGTTGGGGACCTCTGCTTAAAAGAGGAACTCCGCTGGCAACCTTTTTTGCTCATTGTCACACTAGTGCAAATCACATTTGGTGTGACAGTTGTTAAAAAAAAAAACTTTTTTGGCTGTGAAATAAAACCAGTCAGTTCACGTCACAGTTTAGAGTTTTTTTTGCCTGCAGGGCTAATTGTGGCACCCTAGTGCAAATCACATTTGGTGTGACACTTGTGCAAATAAAAAATAAAAATACATTTTTTGGCTGTGAAATAAAACCAGTCAGTTCACGTCACAGTTGGGAGTTTTTGGGCCTTCTGGGCTCATTGTCACACTAGTGCAAATCATATGTGGTGTGACCGTAGTGTAAATTTGAAAAAAATAATCCTTTTTTTGGCTGTGAAATAAAATCAGTCAGTTCACTTCACACTTGGGAGTTTTTGGGCCTGCTGGGCTCATTGCCACACTAGTGCAAATCATATGTGGTGTGACAGTTGTGTAAATTGAAAAAAAAATACAATTTTGACTGTAATAGATTGAATAGCAGTTAGTTGTCTGCAAGCGTGTGTGTCAGGCCTTCAGCGTCTACTCTACGTCTGTCAAGGACATGTTTGAGCATAAGATGGCAATGTCACAAGGTCACCCCCTAGCCCGGCGTCTGACAGCTGGCTTGTCTGAACTCATAGCCCGCCAGCTTTTAAAAAAATGTATTAAAAAATGTTTTTAAAAATGTAAAAAAAAAAAAAAAATGTCATTGCTAAATTTTTTTTTTTAGCTATTAGGACACCGCAGTGGAAGGTACCCAGCTAAAATTTCTTTGCACAAAAGGCAATCCCCAACCGGTACTCGATTGTGCAACAGGAAGTAATGGCATGTCTGGCACACAGTGTTGGGGCAAGGGTCCATCTGAACTGATACCTGGTCTGCAAAGCATGGTCAGGGCAGGTATATCACCTACACTGCACATTGGGTAAACCTGGTGACGCTGTGCAGGGTTGCCGCGGTGGATTTTGAATGAAGACGGGCCCCTTGAAGCTGATTGGTCGCTCGCTGCTGGATGGTATGGGGGCGACCAATCAGGAACATGCCGTACATGGCTGTGTACAGTTACGCTGTCATAGGAAAAAGTCGGTGAGGGGATGTCATCCAAACATGGGCATGGGGATGGTAGGCTTAACTCTGATTGGCTGTTCGGGATGTCGAGTGAGCCAATCAGAGAGGGAACGTATGAGTTCAGGTTGCAAGTCTTTGCCGCTGGTGGCGGCAGGATGTCTTTCAAATCTTTCAGCCAATAGCTGCTGGGCAAGTCCGGGCAGCGACCAATCAGGTTAAAAACGTATAATTCCTCTTTGGGGGATTCCTAGAGGCATCGGCGGCAAATCTTTTTTTGAAGAATTCGACCAATCGCTGCTCAGCAGGTCCGGGCGGTGACCAATCAGGGATGAGACGTGTATTTCCTCTTTGGAGAATTCCAAGAGGCATCGGCGGCAACTTTTTTGAAGAATCCGACCAATCACGTTCCGTCTGGGTAAGGTGGCGACCAAGGATGACTTGCATGACTTATCCGCCACCAACTATGGTTCAAGCCGCAATGTTTTAGGGCACTTTCTGGCTGGGAAACAAACAGAAATTTTTCTGGCCTACTGCTACAGCAGTGGCTGCAACAATACCACATTTTTCAGCCATGTGTACATGCCTAATTTTTCTGGTAGAGAACCAAACTGCTACCTGACGGCCCAAGTGGCACATGCAGAGGTAGCGAAACTACAGCAATTTAACCCGAGGGGTTAATTAAGAAAAAAAACTCTAGATTGCAAGTGTGGCTAGGCCTGGGTAGCTAATAAATAAGGTCCTGGTCTATACTTATGCCTGCGGTGCACAGCAGGTGTAAGATATTAGGTGGTCATGATACCTTGAGATACAGTAGAGATCCAATATTGACTAGTAGCCACCTGCATAAGTGGCCCTAGAGCAGGGAGGCGGATATCCTATTCTGGAATATATCCAGCATCTCAGTATTCTAAATTTACGTCCCACTCATCCACTCTAGAAAGGAGACTCATTAATAGGATTTGACCAATATAGGACCCAGGCCTAGCCACATATGCACATGACAACAGTGGAATTATAATTTTAATACTTTTGTTTCCTCACGTTTCACTTTATTTAATTACAATAAAAGTTAAGTTTTTAACATTAGTGTGACACATGCAATATAGAGGTTTTTTCTTAATTAACCCCTCGGGTTAAATTGTTGTAATTTTTCTGGTACTCTCTGCTGACATCTCTGTCCATCATGCCAGTGAGGCGCTTGATTTGCGACAGCCCAACACGTTGGAATTCTACACTCCTAATGTTCGACCGCCTGCTCCAACAAGAAAAAGCCGTTAACGAATATTTGTATGACCGGGGTGCTAGGACATCATCTGCGGAGCTGGGAATTTTTTTGCCACGTTACTGGACGCTCATGCGCAATGCCTGTAGGCTCATGCGTCCTTTTGAAGAGGTGACAAACCTAGTCAGTCGCACCGAAGGCACCATCAGCGACATCATGCCATTTGTTTTCCTCCTGGAGCGTGCCCTGCGAAGAGTGCTTGATCAGGCAGTAGATGAGCGTGAAGAGGAAGAGTTGTGGTCACCATCACCACCAGAAACAGCCTTATCGGCATCACTTGCTGGACCTGTGGCAACGCTGGAAGAGGATTGTGAGGAAGAGGAGTCAGAGGAGGAATGTGGCTTTGAAGAGGAGGAGGAAGACCAACCACAACAGGCATCCCAGGGTACTCATTGTCACCTTCTGGTTCCCGTGGTGTTGTACGTGGCTGGGGGGAAGATGATACCTTCCCTGACATCACTGAGGACGAGGAAACGGGACATGAGTAGCTCGGCATCCAACCTTGAGCAAATGGGGTCTTTCATGCTGTTGTGCCTGTTGAGGGACCCTTTTATTTTGAAAAGGATTTCTTTGTGTTTTTCACCGTCCTGCATTATTGAGTCTTCTGGACTATGATCATTTAAACTTGAATTTTCAAGAGTGCTAACCATTACACAAAGGAACGCTTGTTGCGTGTGATTTTTTAACTTAAATTTTCAAAAGTAAAATACAGAGAGGGAAGAACTTCTTTTTTTGATGAAAATTTTTATTTAGAAAAGAATTTCTTTGTGTGTTTCTCCGTCCTGCATTATAGAGTCTTCTGGACTCTTAGATATGCGCTTGTTCTTATATTTCAGCCATGTATGAATGCCTAATTTTTCTGGCCTCTGGTGCTGCATTTTTTCTGCTGCTGCAATTTTTCTGGCCGCTGCTTTCATCTTGATTTGATGAAAAATTTCATTTTGAAAAGGATTTCTCTGTGATTTTCACCGTCCTGCATCATAGAGTCTTCTGGACTTTATGATAATTTAAACTTGAATTTTCCAGAGTACTAACCATTACACCAAGGAACGCTTGTTGCGTGTGATTTTTAAACTTACATTTTCAAAAATAAAATACAGAGAGGGATGAACTCTGTTTCCTTATTTGATGAAAAATGTTATTTAGAAAATAATTTCTTTGTCTGTTTCTCTGTCCTGCATTATAGAGTGTTCTGGACTCTTGGATATGTGCTTGTTCTTATTTTTCAGCCATTTGTACATGCCTAATTTTTCTGGCCTCTGGTGCTGCACTTTTTATGCTGCCACAATTTTTCTGGGCGCTGCTACAGCTGCGGCTGCAACAATACCAAATTTTTGAGCCATGTGTATATGCCTAATTTTTCTGTTACTCTCTGCTGACATCTCTGTCCATGTTAGCAACCGTGCATATTAGGTATATGGTAAGGGTAGCATGGTGGCTCAGAGGTTAGCACTGCTGACTTGCAGCGCTGGGGCCTTGGGTTCAAATCCCACTATGTGCTGCCTAAAGGGGGGCTCTAACTATGTGCTGCCCAAAGGGGGACTCTATATGCTGCCCAAAGGGGGCTAAAGCACATTATTCCAAAGAATTTAGGAATAATAGGTGTTTTATGCCCTTTATGGATAAAAACCAGACTCTGAATCAACTATGTAATTTTCCATTGGAGTTTTGCCATGGATCCCCCTCCAGCACGCCACAGTCCAGGTATTAGTCCCCTTGAAACAACTTTTAAACCACAATTGTGGCCAGAAAGAGTCCCTGTGGGTTTTGAAGTCAATGGCGGTTCGCCCGGTTCGCAGACTTTTGCGGAAGTTCGCGTTCGCCATTCGCGAACCGAAAATTTTATGTTCGCGACATCACTAACGCCGAATTGTCAACATTTGGCAGCGGGATGACTTCTGGATCTCCACCTTATTGGACCCTCGCTACCGGTACAAATGGGGGCCTTTTTTACACCCACTGAGAGGGAGGACAAACTGACCTACTACAGAGAGATCCTACGTAGTCAGTTGGCCGATTCCTATCGACGCCATCATCCATCCACGCGCAGGTCTGACTTGGGGGGCCCTCTGCACTCACCTTCCACTGCCATGGCTGCTGGAGAGGGGAGTGGTGGCAGGAGCAGTACCAGCTCAATCAGCAGCAGCCTAAGTCTATAGTCGCTGATGAGTAGCTTTCTTCACCCGCATAGTGAAGCAACTCATCAGCAGCAGGTAGATATGGAGCAGGACCTGAACCAGCAGGTGGTGGCCTACCTTGACATCGCCATGCCAACAAACCTTGAAGAACCGCTGGACTTTTGGGCAGCCAAACTTGATTTATGGCCGCAACTAGCAGAGTTTGCCCTGGAAAAGCTGTCCTGCCCGGCCAGTAGTGTGTCATCAGAGCAGGTGTTTAGTGCGGCGGGGGCCATAGTCATCCCAAGGAGAACTTGTCTGTCCACGAAAAATGTGGAGGGACTGACCTTTGTGAAGATGAATCAGGCATGGATCGCACAAACTTTCAAAATATAATGTCAATGATCCAGCACAGTGAACATCATAAACATAAAGAAACGCCAGAATTGCCTATTTTTGCTAACATCATATATTCTAGAAAAAAAAACTTACCGTATATACTCGAGTATAAGCCGACCCGAGTATAAGCCGAGACCCCTAATTTCAACCCAAAATCCCAGGAAAAGTTATTGACTCGAGTATAAGCCTAGGGTGGGAAATACCTCATCCCCCCCTGTCATCATCCAGACCCGTCATTAACATCCTCATCATCCCCTTGTCATCATCCCACACATCCCCCCTTCATCATCCCCTTGTCATCATCCCACACATCCCCTTATCATCCCACACATCCCCCCTTCATCATCCCCTTGTCATCATCCCACACATCCCCTTATCATCCCACACATCCCCCCTTCATCATCATCCCACACATCCCCCCTTCATCATCCCCTTGTCATCATCCCACACATCCCCTTATCCCACACATCCCCCCTTCATCATCCCCTTGTCATCATCCCACACATCCCCTTATCCCACACATCCCCCCTTCATCATCCCCTTGTCATCATCCCACACATCCCCTTATCCCACACATCCCCCCTTCATCATCCCCTTGTCATCATCCCACACATCCCCTTATCCCACACATCCCCCCTTCATCATCCCCTTGTCATCATCCCACACATCCCCCCTTCATCATCCCCTTGTCATCATCCCACACATCCCCTTATCATCCCACACATCCCCCCTTCATCATCCCCTTGTAATCATCCCACACACCCCCCTTCATCATCCCCACACCCCCCCCCCCCCTTCATCATCCTCTTCTCATCATTCGCCCTCAGTGGTCTTCAACCTGCGGACCTCCAGAGGTTTCAAAACTACAACTCCCAGCAAGCCCGGGCAGCCATCGGCTGTCCGGGCTTGCTGGGAGTTGTAGTTTTGAAACCTCCGGAGGTCCGCAGGTTGAAGACCACTGCGGCCTTCAACATGCGGACCTCCAGAGGTTTCAAAACTACAACTCCCAGCAAGCCCGGGCAGCCATCGGCTGTCCGGGCTTGCTGGGAGTTGTAGTTTTGAAACCTCCGGAGGTCCGCAGGTTGAAGACCACTGCGGCCTTCAACATGCGGACCTCCAGAGGTTTCAAAACTACAACTCCCAGCAAGCCCGGGCAGCCATCGGCTGTCCGGGCTTGCTGGGAGTTGTAGTTTTGAAACCTCCGGAGGTCCGCAGGTTGAAGACCACTGCGGCCTTCAACATGCGGACCTCCAGAGGTTTCAAAACTACAACTCCCAGCAAGCCCGGGCAGCCATCGGCTGTCCGGGCTTGCTGGGAGTTGTAGTTTTGAAACCTCCGGAGGTCCGCAGGTTGAAGACCACTGCGGCCTTCAACATCATCCAGCCCCCTCTCACCCCCTTTAGTTCTGAGTACTCACCTCCGCTCGGCGCTGGTCCGGTCCTGCAGGACTGTCCGGTGAGGAGGTGGTCCGGTGAGGAGGTGGTCCGGGCTGCTATCTTCACCGGGGGCGCCTCTTCTCCGCGCTTCCGGCCCGGAATAGAGCCGTTGCCTTAACAACGACGTATCTGCGTCGTTGTCAAGGCAACGTGACTATTCTGAGGCCGGGCCCGAAGCGCTTAGAAGAGGCCTCCCCGGTGAAGATAGCAGCCCGGACCACCTCCTCACCGGACCACCTCCTTACCGGACAGCCCTGCAGGACCGGACCAGCGCCGAGCGGAGGTGAGTACTCAGAACTAAAGGGGGTGAGAGGGGGCTGGATGATGTTGAAGGCCGCAGTGGTCTTCAACCTGCGGACCTCCGGAGGTTTCAAAACTACAACTCCCAGCAAGCCCGGACAGCCGATGGCTGCCCGGGCTTGCTGGGAGTTGTAGTTTTGAAACCTCTGGAGGTCCGCAGGTTGAAGACCACTGCGGGTGGGGGAGTTCACTCGAGTATAAGCCGAGGGGGGGTGTTTTCAGCACGAAAAATCGTGCTGAAAAACTCGGCCTATACTCGAGTATATACGGTACTACAAATTGATCAAAAACTCCCATCATATCAAGAGTGGTACCAATATAAACTACTAACATAGAAAAACAGAAAAGTTTTAGGAGTCAGAATAGGGCAATTTTAAGTTTTGCTTTTTTAAAGTAATATAATAGAACAACTATATAAATTGGACATTGTTTTAATTGTATTGACCTACAGATTTGGGCATTGTTTTAATCGTATTGACCTACAGAATAAAGAGAATGTGTCTTTAAAACTGCTCAAAAATTTAAAAATGTATTTTTCTTTTTCAATCCCCCCCTCCCCTCACAAATACTATTTTTTTTTTGTTTGTTTTTCCGTACATTTTGGAGCAAAATGGAAGGTGTAAAAAATAAATAAATAAAAAAAACAAGCCCTCATATAGGTCTGTAAAGCATTATGGCTTTTAAAGGTAGAGGAGGAAAAAGCAAAAACTCAAAAATGAAAATGGGCTGTGTCTTAAAAGGGTGAAAAAATACAGCCATCTAAAACATCATCCTTCAAAAACACTAAGGCTAAGTCTCCACTTGTTTTTTTGCGCTGCGTTTTTAGGGATTAAAAAAACGCCTGAAAAATCGCCAGTGCAAGTGACGTCATCATGCGTTTTTTCTTGTGTTTTTTCGGGAATTTTTCGCCGTTTTTTTCATTTGTGTGGAAATTGCACCTTGGCGTTTTTTTTTGGTACCCAAAATTTCTTGGGTACCAAAAAAAAAAGGATGCAGCAGTGATGGAATTTTTTTAATTAAACGCAATGTTTTTATTTTATAACCCAATTTTTATTATTTTTTAATAAAGTGGGTGTTTCACTTTTTTTTTTTATAAATTTAAAAAAAAATGTATGTAGTACTACTACTCCCAGCATGGAACAGACTGTTCCATGCTGGGAGTGATAGTACCTGTACTATAGACATATCGCCCCGGGTGTCAGTCCTGACACCCGATGCGATCGTCCTGTCTATAGCAGAGAAGCGAGCGGGTCTATGCATCGCTCGCCTCTCTGCACTATACTCCGGCCACTGATGTCAACAGAAATTCATATTTCCCACCCAGAGCTGTGATTGGCCGGATGGTTGCAGCAAATCACAGCTCTGAGGAAAAGATGAATGAATGAGTGGCCGGCCCAGAGTATAGTGCAGAGCAGGGATGCGAGCGATGTATATAGCCGTTCCATCTCTGCTATAGACAGGACGATCACAGAGGGTGTCAGTAGTGACATCCACTGTGATGTGTCCTTAAGCAAACACTACTACTCCCAACATGGAGTACACCCTGCTCCATGCTGGGAGCTGTAGTACCTGTATTAATAGACAGATCGCAGCGAGTGTAACTTCTGACACCCGCTGCAATCTGTCTATTAATGCAGGTACTACAGCTCCCAGCATGAGGCAGAGTGTGCTCCATGTTGGGAGTAGTAGTAGCTGCAGTTATGGAAAGATCACTGCGGGTATCACTTCTGACAGCTGCTTTGATCCTCCTGTATAATGTATGGATGCAGCGGCCAGCGCTCTCCTATGGTCCCCTGCACGGCCGTATATATACACATATTCCTATTTCTCACAAAGAGCTGTGATTGGCTGGAACCATCTGGCCAATCACAGCTCTGCGGGAAATATGAATATGTATATATATACGTCAGGATAGGGGACCATAGAAGAGCGGCCGCCGCATCTATATATTATACAGAAAGATCGCAGCGGGCGATCTGTCTATTTGTACAGGTAGTACTACTCCCATCATGGAACAGTGTGTTCCATGCTGGGAGTAGTAGTACTAACTATAAAAAATGTAAAAAAATTAAGCAAAAAAGTGAAAAACACAAACAATACATTTTTATAATTGTCGGCTAAATTTTTATTTCCCCGCACACATAAATTGATCCCTGTTTAAAAAGTAATAGTTTTTTTTTCAATAATATACATTTCGTCAGATACAATTTTTTCCTTCACTACTGTATATTTAAAAAAAAAAAAAATTAATGGTACCCTACAAAATTTTATTAAAAACAGCTATCTACATCACTTTTTTGGATCGCTAAAGTCCAAAAAAGATTAAAAACCGCCTGCAAAAACGCCAAAGTTAAAATCCACATAGCGTTTTTCTGGGTGTTTTCGCACTCCCATAGACTTCTATTGGAGCAAAACGCCACGTTTTTGACAAAAAACGACGGTTTGAGGGAACTACAGCGTTTTTTTCAAAACGCCAAAGAGCGGAAAAAAACGCAGAAAAAGTGAAAAAACGCCAAAAGGATTTAAAAAAACGCCAAAGTGAAAAAAACGCAAAGTGGAATTCGAAATTTGCGATTTCTCATTGATTTACAGCTAACATCTGGCCGCAGCGTTTTTTGACCAAAAAAATGCCATGCGGCAGAATTGGCGTTTTTCTTTGCGTTTTGCAAAAAAACAAAAACAAGTGGAGACTTAGCCTAAGGCTAAACTCCTACAACTAGAGGTAATGCTGTGCCCAGACATACCTTGTAAAAAAATTTAATAAATAAATAAATAAAAGTAGCTATTCAGATGAGCAGCAATGACTATTATGGACATTTATTAACGGGTTTAGTCAGGTTTTCTTTACTATAATTGTCGCAAAATTGTCGCAACTGCGACTACGCGATTTTTCGTGTTACATTTTGACTGGAAAGCGAGAAAAGCAAGTTTTCCAAAAATTAACTACGTAGTAATAATTTTTAAATGGACTACGGGTAGTCAGGTATTTTTTAACTGCGACAGTCGCAACTGCGCAAAGTAAAGTGGCAAAAAGGTTAAAAATTGACTAAATTTACTCCAGCTCAAACATGGAGCAGAAAACGTAAAAAAGGAAAAATTGCTTACGTGAAAGAAAATTATCAACAGGCTGAAACCAGTTGATAAATAAGTCACACATAATAAAAAAAAAATGTAAGGAAAAAATTACTAAAAAAAAGAATACATAAGCAAACATTGAGAAATGTCCCTCTATATCCCCTTATTACAGTTAATTTCCCAATTTCTTGTATTACTTACACATTTTTCTTCTTTCTTTCATTATTATATATAATAACGATATCTCCCCTTCTTTGCAGATTTGGCTTTTTCTTCCTCCTCTTTCTCTAATATTGTGAATTTGCTTTACCTAACGAGTCAGCAAAATATCCTGGCAGAAGGAGATCAGACAACAAAATGTTCTGTTCTGGCTTGAAGCATCCCTGTCAATTAACCCTTCAGAGTGTTAACAAGTTAATTTTTGTGCTCTCTATCATAGGGGGAGATTTATCAAAACCTGTGGACAGGCAAAGTTGCCCAGTTGCCCATAGCAATCAGATCGCTTCTTTCATTTTACACAGGCCTTGTTAAGAATGAAAGAAGGGAGCTGATTGGTTGCTATGGGCAACTGGGCAACTTTGCCTGTCCACAGGTATTGATAAATCTCCTCCTATGTTCTTTTTAAGCCCCTTAGAGTCCCCTCCACAGTGCCACTTCTCTTTTTCTCCATTTTAAGGGGTGGTAACAGAGCTGGGCTGTTTGCCAGTAGTACTCACACCAGTGGCGGATCCAGGGGGGGGGCAACGGGGCAATTGCCCCCCCGAGATTGCTGTCCCCCACCCCCTAGAATGGTGGAGTCGAAGCTGTAAGCTTCCGCTCCACCATTCACTAACCTAGGCAGTCACACGCTGTGAGTACACAGCGTGTGAGCTGCGGGGACACGATCCTCTGCAGGCCGGAGCGATGACGTCACATCATCGCGCCGGCGCCCGGAAATCCCGTCCCCGCGGCCAGCATACAGTAAGTAAGAAGAGTATGCTCAGGGCCCAGGGGATTTGGGATTTGGAATATGTGCCACTGTTAAGGGCACTGTATTGGAGGGGGAGGGGGGTTTGAAAACTTAGGGGGGGAGAGAAAGAGGAATTTTTAATGTGAGGTGCTGCAGGGCAAAGCACTGGGGGCACTATATGTTAAGAGCACATGACAGGGGGGCCCCCTGTGCTGTGCCCCTCACATATAATGCCCCCTGTGCTGTGCCCCCCACACATATAATTTATATGTGTGGGCACCGCACAGGGGGCATTATATGTGAGGGGCACAGCATAGGGGGTATTATATGTGTGGGGCACAGCACAGAGGGCAATATATCATATAATGCCCCCTGTGCTGTGCCCCACACATATAATACCCCCTGTGCTGTGCCCCACACATATAATGCCCCCTGTGCTGTGCCCCCCACACATATAATTTATATGTGTGGGCACCGCACAGGGGGCATTATATGTGAGGGGCACAGCACAGGGGGCATTATATGTGTGGGGCACAGCACAGGGTGCATTATATCATATAATGCCCCCTGTGCTGTGCCCCACACATAATGCCCCCTGTGCTGTGCCCCACACATATAATGCCCCCTGTGCTGTGCCCCACACATATAATGCCCCCTGTGCTGTACCCCACACATAATGTCCCCTGTGCTGTGCCCCTCACATATAATGCCCGTGCTGTGCCCCACACATATAATGCCCCTTGTTCTGTGCCCATCACATATAATGCCCCCTGTGCTGTGCCCCACACATATAATGCCCCCTGTGCTGTGCCCCTCACAAATAATGCCCCCATCATGCGCCCCTCATATATAATGCCCCCATCCTGTGCCCCTCATATATAATGCGCCATCATGCGCCCCTCACATATAATGCCCCCTGTCCTGTGCCCCTCACATATAATGCTTCTGTCATGTGCCCCAAACATATAATGCCCCCTGTGCTGTGCCCCTCACATATAATGCCCCCTGACTGGACAGGACAGGGGGCATTATATGTGAGGGGCGCATGATGAGGGCATTATATGTGAGGGGCAAAGAACGGGGGCATTATATGTGAAGGGCACAGCACGGGGCATTATATGGAAGGGGTGCATGATGGGGGCATTATATGTGAGGGGCAAAGAATGGGGGCATTATATGTGAAGGGAACAGCACAGGGGGCATTATATGTGTGGGGCATATGACAGGAGCATTATATGTGAGGGGCACAGCATGGGGGGCATTATATGTGAGGGGCACAGTGCATTATTATGTGGGGGGAACAGGACGGGTCATAATTATTATATGTAGGGGCACAAGATGGGGCATTATTACTATATGTGAAGGCACAGAGTGTTTTGCATTTCAGAAGTATATTGTAGATTATGAGGAATTTCTGGGGTGGTACATTTTTTATGGGCCACAATACATTTGGGTATTTTATTCAGAGGGTGCACTGCACAGCAAGTTATATTCAGAGAGTGCAGTGTGTGGTAGTATTAAATTTAGAGGGTACAATGTGTGGTAGTATTATATTCAGAGAGTGCAGTGTGTGGTAGTATTATATACAGAGGGTACAGTGTGTGGTAGTATTCTATTCAGAGAGTGCAGTGTGTGGTAGTATTAAATTTAGAGGGCACAGTGTGTGGTAGTATATTCAGAGAGTGCAGTGTGTGGTAGTATTATATTCAGAGAGTGCAGTGTTTGGTAGTATTATATACAGAGGGTACAGTGTGTGGTAGTATTCTATTCAGAGAGTGCAGTGTTTGGTAGTATTAAATTTAGAGGGCACAGTGTGTGGTAGTATATTCAGAGAGTGCAGTGTGTGGTAGTATTATATTCAGAGAGTGCAGTGTTTGGTAGTATTATATACAGAGGGTACAGTGTGTGGTAGTATTCTATTCAGAGAGTGAAGTGTGTGGTAGTATTAAATTTAGAGGGCACAGTGTGTGGTAGTATTATATTCAGAGAGTGCAGTGTGTGGTAGTATTAAATTTAGAGGGCACAGTGTGGTAGTATTATATTCAGAGAGTGCAGTGTTTGTTAGTATTAAATTTAGAGGGCACAGTGTGTGGTAGTGTTATATTCAGAGGGCACAGTGTGTGGTAGTATTATATTTAGATGGCGCAGTGTGTGGTAGTATTATATTCAGAGGGTACGGTGTGTGATAGTATTATATTCAGAGGGTACGGTGTGTGGCGGTATTATATTCAGAGGGTACAGTGTGTTGTATATTCAGGAGGTACAATGTGTCAGAATTATATTCAGAAGGTATGTGCCAGTATTATATTCGAAGAAAACAGTGTTTGGCAGTATTATAATAATTATTGTTTTCATATAGAGGATCAGAATCCGCTGACATAGTGAGGAGACGTCTGGGCATCAATTTCTGCAGGGAGAACATTTAGCTGAAACAAGTCCCGGTGGTATGTACATCTGAATTAGATAAGGAAAGACTATAGAGAAGACGTCACCTGTAATCACTGATATCATTCTGTATCCTCCTGTGTGTGTCCCATCAGAGCTGGAGTCACTGAAGAAGTTCTGCAGTAATGATGGGTGAAACAACAACTCCCAGCATCCCCTTACCACTACTTAGATCATACTGGAAGCTGTAGTTTTAAATGGTAAAAACTTCTTTAGCACTTTCCCATTCTGTGGCAATTGGTATATTTGGTTATTATTCTGACATGTGAACATGGCCTAAGAGTCTTAAACAAGGTTAGGACTGTATGATACATTTAATAATATTGTAAGTTCCGTAAGCAACATCTTATTTTCTGTCTGCCAACACAAAATACTCTAATAGTGCCCCTCCCGAGACTCGACTCTGGATCCGCCCCTGACTCACACAAGTTTTTCCTTTCCTTTTTTACCCATCATATTACATACTCCTCTCTGCTATGTCAAGACATATATGGGCAGGGCTGGTACAAGGATTTTTGCCACACTAAGCAAAAGCTAATTTTGCCACCCCCTTGACTCCGCCCTTTGACACACCCTGCCTCACTACTGGGTTGAAACACTGCAACAAACCTCCTTCTAATGAAATCACCATACTACTGGGGTGACACAATGCAACAAACCCCCTCCTCATGTAATCACCTTACTACTGGGGTGACACAATGTAACAGACCCTCTCCTCATGTAATGCACTCTCTGTCACAGACCTCAGAGAGGAGGGTGGCACACATCTGGTCAGGGGGGCTAGCAGGTGGTTTCACTGTCAGGATGCTCGACCTGACCTGGGTGATCACGCCTGTGAATCAGAGAGAAGCACTGTGATGCACAGGACAGTATAACCGTACAGGGGGTGGGGTTGCTGTTGGCTTTGCTGTGAGCGGGTGGTTGTGACTTTGGATGCTGGCTAAGTTTATTGCGACGGATAGAGCAGCGCCCTCCTAAAGACTGCACTCCAGGCAGCCGCCTATTTTACCTATAAGCAGAGCCAGCCATGTATATGGGAAAATTCGTCAAGACCTATGCTAAGGAAAAGTTGACCAGATGGCCATAGCAACTAATTAGTTTGCTTCTTATATTTTTAAGAGGCCTTTTCAAAAATGAAAGGAGTGATCTGATTGGTTGCTATGGGCAACTGGTCAACTTTTCATCTGCATTAGTTTTGATGAATCTCCCACAAAGTGCTGATGAACATGCACTGAACAGATTCACACTGTGCTAGGGGATGTTTTACATGTAGATAGATAACTGCAGTGAAGACAAGCCTGCAGACTCAAGTGGGAGGGGTAATAAGATACATAAAGCAGCATAGGGTAGATACAGTAGCAGCACAGCAAGGAAGAGATTACACTAAGCTCTGAAACTACTATTGCTGCTGGAAAGCCTTGCTGGAATTTAGCTTTCAGAGGCAGTGAGGACCCTCTGGAGAAAATGCTGTCAGTTTATCTCCTTGATAATGCCACGTGAGTGCGGAAACATGTCGGGGTGTGACAGTTTGACATTTTAATTGCTTTCCCAGTGCATCTTGATAATGATTCTCCATATTATGTACCTATCAGAATTAAATAGTTGGCACTTATAGACTTGAGAAGTCCAGACCTGCGGTGCACAGCAGAGTACTGGGCAGTGTGCTAAGTGCTCATGATACATAAACATGGAATAAATCAGACAGTCCCATTAAGTGGTGCTGTCACTCTTAGGAGTGACTTGTAAAATACAGGATCCTATTGCTTGGTAGAGGCATCTTTACAGATTAGACACACAATTAGACACTGGAGTGATTTTAATGCCACCTAAGGTGGTATACGTTAGCCATTTCTGGAGGGCGTTGAGCACCCCCTAGGTACATGAATAAATATTTAGTGGCAACAATTGATGACTCCAGACAAGGGAATCAGTTGGTGGTATCCAATGGATGTGATCCAAGTTACGTACTGCCAAGCGCATTGACCAATTGAGTATATAGGACTGGTCTGTGATGTAATTGTGATGTCATTGGGTTATTGTTTTTAATTGTGTAATTTTTAGTTCTCACCTTTTATAGTTAGTAATAAAAGTTATGTTTTATTAACACACATACTTATATAGAGGTTTTTGTTACACTATGTGTAGTGGCGCTATGTTGGTATTTTAGTGACCCTCTAGAGAAAAGACACAGCTTGCAGGTCCACAGGGTTTTTCTTTTTCCTCTTTTCTGCACATAGCACTAGATATGCCCTGTCTCTCTGTTTTCTTTTTCTTGCTGTGCCCGCCACTAGAGACAAAGTTGCCATAACAATAGGCACAGGGCTGGTGCAAGAATTTTTGCAACCCAAGGCACAACCCCTTTGGTCCCACACCTTGGTCACACCCCTTTTTGCACTATACTGTTACTAAATAAAATCTACTATACAGAGATCAATAAAATCAATATTTCCACATACAGTGACAATAAAGAAGCAGATACCAGCTCTAGAAGGCTATGCAGACCATTTAAGTGATTTCAGCTACATGTAGTGGCTCACAGGTGACGTCTTTTTTGATCAAAGTCAGTCACCTTTCTTTTTCTTTTTCATCTTGCCCGAAACATCATGAACAATTCTCCAGCCACGATTTGTCTTCGCAGAATCTGCCGGACAAACATTTTAGTCTTAGACTTCTTGTGCCAGCAGATTTCTCACCTCTTTACAAACTATACATGTTTCTTGCGCCATACATTAATAGTGCCCACTTTGTGCTTCCCCCACATTGCCCCAATATAGCAGGCACCTCACATTGCCTCCATATTTCCACTTCTGAGAGCTCCTTATGTGTGCTCGGAGCTGGTGTGTATTTGCGCAAAAAATGACCCTTGCCTTCTTTTTGTGCATAAAAAAATAAATAAACAGTAAGTAAATCGATGTCTATGGGCTAAAGGGCTCTACGGTACACCTGCAGGTAGACATCGCTAGAAAACGTTCCACCAAAATAAATGCACAAAAAGAACACAGAAAATTTCATTGCGCAAGATTTTGCGTGACAAAATGCACTTAAAATTACTCTATATACATTGATGAATCTCCCCCAATGTGTGTATGTCTGTATGTTCCAGCATCACATCCAAACGGCTAAAGATATTAACATGAAACTTGGCACACATGTTACTTATATGTCATCAACAAACATAGGATAGGTGATTTAACCCTTACTCACCCCCCATTTGCCAGGGTCGGGGTTTTTGTTTAAAGCCCCATACAAGTCTATGGGAAATATATGTTTCTATATAACTTCCAAACCGCTGCAGATATTTCGATAATACTTGGTCACATGTTACTTATATGTCCACTTAAAATATATGATAGTTAATTTAACCCTTAACTACCCCCATTTGTGAGGGTTGGGGGTTTTGTTTAAAGTCCCATGCAAATCAATGGGAAACGTATGTTCCCACATAACTTCCGTATGGCTGGAGATATTTCATTTATACCTGGTACACATATTACGGGTCGGGATAGGAGGTCGAGATATGAGGCCGAGATATGAGGACGGGATATAAGGTCTGGATATCAGGTCAGGATATGAGGACAGGTTATGAGCTCGAGATAGGAGGTTGAGATAGGAGGATGGGAAATTAGGTTGAGATAGGAGGTCGGAATATGAAGACGGGATATGAGGATGGGATGTGAGGTCGAGATAGGAGGTCGGAATATGAAGACGGGATATGAGGATGGGAATGTGAAGTCGGGGTAGGAGGTCAGGATAGGAGGTTGGGATAGGAGGATGGGATATGAGGCCGGGATATGAGGACAGGATATGAGGTCGAGAAAGGAGGACGGGATAGGAGGTCAGGATATGGGGACTGGAGGATATGAAGTCGGGATAGGAGGTCAGGATAGGAGGTCGAGATATGATGTTGGGATATGAGGATGGGATATGAGGACAGAATATGAGTTATGAGTTCGAGATAGGAGGATGGGATAGGAGGATGGGATAGGAAGTCGAGATAGGAGGTCGAGATAGAAGATCGAGAGAAGAGGTCGGAGGTTGGGATAGGAGGTCGGGATAGGAGGATGGGATATGAGGACAGAATATGAGGTCAAGATAGGAGTATGGGATATGAGGTTGAGATAGGAGGTCGGAATATAAGTATGGGATAGGAGGATGGGATAGGAGGTCGGGATATGAGGACAGGTCACGGCTCCGCCCCTCGTGACGTCACGGTCCGCCCCGTCAATACAAGTCTATGGGAGGGGGCGTTGCGGTCGTCACGCCCCCTGCCATAGACTTGCATTAAGGGGACGGGCCGTGATGTCATAAGGGGCGGAGCCATGACATCACGCTGCTCCGGCCCCTGTATCGCCCGTCATTACGCACAGAGCGAACTCGCTCTGTGCGTAATGATAGCGGGGTGCCGCAGTGGCGATCCCCGGGGTCCCCAGCAGCGGGACCGCGGCGATCTAACATCTTATCCCCTATCCTTTGGATAGGGGATAAGATGCCAGGGGCGGAGTACCCCTTTAAGGGCGGGCATGGAGAGTGTGTGGTGTGCACTGTAGACAGAGTGTCACTGTGGGGAATCCTATTTGTCATCTTTATGCACACACACCTGGTGGATGGAATAATCTACATACATGAATTAATTACCCTAAAAATGAGGGAATGTTAGGGTTTGTATAAAGTGTACAAAAAGAGCGTGCACAAGTCATAAGAGCTCTAATTTTATTTTTTTATTTTTTAACAATCACTGGAATATTTTACATTGTCATTTTACAAAGTTTTAAGAGGTGAGGGTAAACTAAGGGATTGGTGCCCATGGGCACATTTGTGTGGTGTGTAAAATAGTAGCGCCTTTCCCCACCATTTTTTGGTGGTTACAACGGACCCTTGGGCTTAGTACATTACACTGCTACTCATCGCTGTAGTCGACACAAGTACCAGTTTTAGTTTTTTTTGTTTGTTTTCCTAAATAGCGGCATGCTGGGCAAGATCTTTAAAAAGAAGTTCAGTCCTGGATAACCCCTTTAATGCATCACTCTCTTACCTCCTGTACTGACCATTCATTTTCAATTCACTGCTTAAATCTAACAAACAAGTGATTGATCCAGCTCACCTTCCCTGATGTACGGTGCTCGGACCGATGCCCGGCAAGGCATCCAATATTGAAGAAAGAAAGTATGGAGGGTCCAGCACTTTGTTGCAAGCAGCTTTATTGAAGATATATCACACCATAAAAAACGACAGTCAGTCAGACATGTTTCGAGCACAAGTGCTTGCGCTCGAAACATGTCTGAATGACTGTCGTTTTTATGGTATGATGTATCTTCAATAAAGTTGCTTGCAACGAAGTGCTGGACCCTCCGTACTTTCTTTCTTCACTGCTTAAATCTGCTTTGAGAGATAAGATGGACTATAAGCTTACAGAGGTATAAGGGTTCATGCTGTCAGTGGAAGTCTATACAGAAGGGAGGAGTTAGCACCTAGAAAGAGAGAAATGCCAAGAGAGGCACAAAGACACTGCTATCTAATTCCATTACTGGATTCACAGCAACATTGTTCAGTGCTGCTCTGCAATGTCCTCCATGATGCGGCTCATTCTAAAGGTGTGCTGCAGAGTGAAAGGGCAGGAGGTGCATGTGCTGTGTATAAGACACAATATAGCAGATAGTCTCTGCCCACTCTTGCCATTTTTTTTATGACTTAAATGAAGCTTTACAACCAAAATGATTCATATTGTTATTCTACACAAATGTCAAGGTTTGAAATAAAGAACTTTTGACTATATCTATTATCTTGTAGAAAATATTTCTCAAAGGTAGGTGACATAATCGAAGTTAGAGCCGGCTATGGTAAGCTAAGCTAAGAAATAGAAATGTTAATTGCAAAACATGCCAGACTGCTGGATCAAAACATTCAAGTTACAGGTTTTTTTTAATACTAGAAATATATAACTCAATCTTCTAGTCATGAGCTCTGATGTAAAAGCATTTACAAAGTTTTACATAAAAGTGAGTCATTGGCTTTTGAAGGCAATACGTTTTTTTCTACTCTTTAACAGTAAGTGGTTCTTTCATGAAGACAGCTCCTTTTTTTTATATGTAGCCGCCTTATTTCACACTAATCGGTTTTAGTGGTAGACCACTAAAAAAGGAATAGATTTAAATGAATGGCTGTTCTTGTAATCCATGGAAATGCCAGGTTCACCAGGGTAGGAGCTAAACATGGCACACCATATATGCCTACATGCACTGTAAGTACAGGAGCAGGCACTCTTGTCGTTGACAGCAGTCCTTGCTCCTGTATCGATCTGCAAAAGGGAATCAAAGATATCGGATTCAGCTACATCAATATTTTGTAATATTCTAAACAGATTTGATTTATTCTTGTCAAACAAAGAAGCTGCAAGTGCTGCAATTGCCACCAGTCCATACCAACATCATTAAATGTCTTTCACGTTATTTGCATTCTAGAAAGAAGGCTCTGCTCAGCTTCTAAGCTTCTGAATGCTGGATGTGAAAAAAAAAACATCTTTTCCTTAAAAATGGAATTTCGAAAAGAATGGAAGTGATAAGGGGAAAGGATGGACACATGCAATACAGAAGAATGTGATATTATATTTAGCTGTGCAGGCTGCTGTGTAATTTCCCACTAAATATGTTCTCAGCATCTTTCCTGTCACTGAAGAAAGAATAAATTGCACTTTGTGGACCTTTCGAGTAGAAATGAAATAAACAAAACGGTGCTTCTCGACTTCGGCACAATATATGCAGTGCTAAGATTTGTCTGACAAATAGAATCTTTAAAAAAAAAGTGATTAGATAAGGGCTGGGATTCTCTCCTGCATATTTGTTGTTGTGCAGCTTTACAGTAGCTGGTTTGTTCTAAAGTCCTCTAGCTGAAATTTTGATATACACTTTGTTTTATTTTTTGTTATAGAATGTATTGCACATATACCTTCATATCCTTTGATTAAAGGGACAAAGATCTCTTACCATTTATAATCAGCTTTATATCAGTTTGTAGCCTCTAGTGCCCTATTCCATTATTTTCTTCCTATGAGCCCCCCTTCCCCCCACCCTTCCTTTCCAAGACATAGAGCTTTTACTACTAGCCATATCCATCAACCTAGGACAGGGGTCGGCAACCCTTGGTGCTTTTGAGTTTCACGCAGGGCCCCGGGGGGAGAAGTGCTCGCTCCACTAATGGGGATCCAGGACACTTGTCCCAGATAACCAGGCCGCTTTTGGCTGTGTGGGCAGATGCACACACAGCGAAAGCCTCCTCTCAGTGTGAGCCACAGGACCTGCAGCTTTACTAAGAGGAGACCTGTGACCTCTGCCAGCACACAGTGCAAGTGCCGATGACGCCACTCATCGGCGCATGCACTGTAGCCAGCTTCTGCTGCCCAGGAGATCCCTGCCTTCGATATAGGTGAGTAAAGGTTTTCTTTTTAATCATCCTGCCATCAGCAGGGGGGGAAGGTGACAGGAAGGGGGGTTGCAGGTGAATGGGGGGGGTGTGCAGGTGATGGGGAGGAGGGTGCAGATAATAGGGAGGGAGTGCAGGTGATGGGGAGTGCAGGGGAGAGGGGTGCAGGGGAGGGGGTGCAGGTGACATGGAGGGTGTGCAGGAGGGGGGAGAGGGGTGCAGGTGACAGGTTGGGGGGAGGTGGGTGCAGGTGACGGGGAGGGGGGTGCAGGTAAGAGGGAGGGGGTGCAGGTGATGGGGAAGTGGGTGGAGGTGATGGGGAGTGCAGGGGAGGGGGGTGCAGAGGAGGGGGTACAGGTGACAGGGAGGGTGTGCAGGAGGGAGGGAGAGGGGTGCAGGTGACAGGGAGGGGGGGGAAGCGGGTGCAGGTGACAAGGAGGGGGTGCAGATGACGGGGAGGAGGTTCAAGTGACAGGGAGGGGCGACGGCCCGGGTGCAGGTGATGGGGAGGAGGATGCAGGAGAGGGGTTGCAGGTGACGGGGAGGGGGTGTAGGTGAAGGGGGAGGGGGGTGATGATTTGGATGGGGAGGAGCACTGGCTACTTCCCTACCTGGCTACCTACCTTATTAATTTCCTTTCTACATACCCACCTACTTAGCCACCTGACTACCTACCTACATAGCTACTTACCAACATAGCAACCTAATTACGTAGCTACCTACCTACCTATTTACCCAGGTACCTACCTACATACAAACATAGCTACCTTGCTGCCTACCTATGAACTTACCTCCATATTTGCATACCTACTTGCATAGCTACCTACTGGGCTACCTACCTATATCCAAGGAAAATTGTAGCTCGCCAAAGTATAAAGTGTAGAATTCAGTGCAGTTTATTCCATTTCAAACAGTGTTACAGAGCAGACTACGTTTTCTCAGGTCACTGAAACATAGCCTGCTTTGTAACACTGTTTGGAATGGAATAAACTCCACCGTATTCTGCACTTTATACTTCAGGTGTGGAGAGCACTTGAATAATGCAGAAACTAAGATGTTTGCCCTGCAGATGATGCAGTGATGGGTTTTGGCTGTAAGAAGTTGGCATGGTGGTTTGAGCCAGAAGGAGAACAAAAGGAAAGAGGACAACACCGATCGTAAGAGACGTGAATTGTGAGTCAGTTAATGTAACTGTATGTACATTATGTTGCAACATGACTGGGGTCTGATCCTGGGGTCTGTATTATGTAAGGGGGGGGGGGTCTGTATTATGGTGGGGTCTGACTCTGGGGTCTGTATTATGGTGGGGTCTGATTCTGAGGTCTGTATTATGTAGGGATGTCTGACTCTGGGGTCTGTATTATGGTGGGGTCTGATTCTGAGGTCTGTATTATGGTGGGGTCTGAGTCTGGGGTCTTTATTATGGTGGGGTCTGATTCTGGGGTCTGTATTATAGTTGGGACTGATTCTGGGGTCTGTATTGTACAGGTCTCAGTTAAAATGGTTGTTCTCACTGTAAGGTACTTACAGTGAGAACAATATAAGGGGACAATTGTAAAAAAAAAAAAATTGTGATAAGCAACACCCCCAAAAACCCCACCCACAGCAAGCCACACCCATATTGCCGACACACCAAACGAATTGGAAAGAAATTGGACACAGCTCTACTAAAAGGTTGTCTACGCCTGACCTAGAATATGCTTCTTAATCTGTATCACCATGTCTACATACAGTGAACATGATAAGATGACATCATAGCTGCATGCCAGATGTTAGAAATGTATTACTTTCAGCAGTGGGATCCAAGAATTTTTCACACACTTGACTTCACGACCAGCCACCCCTTCAGGCATTCCTTCAGCTTAAAGGAGTACTCTGGTGGTAAAAAAAAATAATAATTTGAAATCCACTGGTGCCAAAAAGTTAAAGAGAGTTGTAAATTACTTCTATTTATAAATCTTAATACTTTCAGTACTTATCAGCTGCTGTATGCTCCACAGGAAGTTCTTTTCTTTTTTAATTTCTTTTCTGTCTCACCACAGTGCTCTCTGCTGTCATCTATGTCCATGTCAGGAACTGACCAGAGCAGGAACAAATCCCCATAGCATACCTATTCTGCTGTGGACAGTTTCTGACATGGACAGAGGTGTCAGCAGAGAACATTGTAGTCAGGCAGAAAATAAATTCAAAAAGAAAAGAACTTCCTGTGGAGCATACAGCAGCTGATAAGTACTGAAAAGATTAATATTTATAAATAGAAGTAATTTACAAATCTGTTTAACTTTCTGGCACCAGTTGATTTTTTTAAAAAAAATTGTTTTCCACTGGAGTACCCCTTTAAGCCTTCTAAAATACTGATATGTTGCAAAGGTTTTTGAGATTTGGAAAAATTTCATAGAACTATTACCCACGTACATCCACTATTGTTTTCAATTTATCATCTGGTTCTAGGAGAGCATTCTGAGAGATGTGCACAGGTTCATGCATAGATTCCTAGCGG